>NW_012320816.1:0-1681 GCF_000151885.1 Dipodomys ordii
ACAAAGTATGAGTTACCTCCACTAGGCACGTATCCTGTGGTAATGCGAGGGATTCACTAGATGGTTAGGTTGAATATGTTCGTAGACTCGTGATTTTCAAAATAAGATCCAGAGATGTAGTCTCCGAACGTCCAGCGGTGCCCTTCTCGATTCTGGTTTCCTAGACTCATCGCAGTGAGTCAAAGACGCTATGCTTCTTCTTTGTTCTTCAGAGTGTAGTAGGGACTACAGGTCTTGACAACTAGGAAGCAATGAATAGAAGGTACATTTTTCTCTCGGTAGGTGGTTCCCATATACCTTTACGCATGTAATTCTATCAACGCAGAATATTATTGATCTCCTGAGCTATCAGAGCCAGAGAAAATGGTTTGATCCTACAAGGTGAGGTCTATCAGAATTCTTGAACCTCCCCCTCCGCAACACGTCGGCTGGCGGTCGAAACCCCGCCCTCCCCCCTCCCCGTCGTCATGGCTACGACAGAGGAAAAGCAAATGATGATAATAATGAATCATAACAACCTATACGTATGTGTATGTCAGAACTCTCACTCCCCACTGCCGGGTAGGTGAGGACTGACTGAGTGAGTGACTGACCCGACCCGTGTTTTGCCCCTCCCGCCGCCCCATCCACCTTGTCGACGGCGAACGCGCGCCATCTAGTGGTGGTTTTGTGAATTGCAGTTTTCTCTCATGAAATGCATGGGGGAAAAAAAAGAACAAACAAACCACGCACTGACTGACTGAGAAAACCGGCCCAGGCTGGCTGGCCCCGAGAGAGACTGCCTTCTTTTCAGAGAAGGGGTGGGGTGGGGATGATGATGGGCCTCGTTGGAGTATGGGGCCCATGCATAGGCAGGCAGGCAGGCAGGCAGGCTCGGAGTGGGACCGTTGTGTGTTGGAGCGCCAGTACAGTAGCTCAAGCCCCAGGATTGACTGGCAAGTCGAGAGGAAAAGGAGGGAGGGAGTGCAGGCGGGCGGGCGGGTGGGAGAGAGAATTCAAACGAGAGAGAGAGAGAGAGAGACAGACAGACAGACAGACAGACAGACAGACTGACAGACAGACACACAGAGACAAAGAGAGACACAGAGAGAGAAATAGAGAAACAGAAACAGAGAGACAAGAGACAGAGACGTGGTGAATTGGTCCGGCTGGACTACATACATGCTCTGTCGCGTCCGATCTTTGAGTTTCCTCAAAGATGCACGCACGCACACACACAGATACACTGAGATGCCCTCTGCCCCCTCTTCTCTCCTCTCCAATTCCCCCGCCCCCTCCCCCCTCACCCCCCCGTCAGGCACCAGAAATGAGATCCCTCCCCTTCGCCTATTGCGTCAATTACAAACAAAAGGCAGCGTGAGATTCAAGCAAATTTGTTTTATTTTGTTCCGAGGGTAGGGTTGTGAATTTTGGTGCGGGGGGGGGTCGGAGGTCGTGGTCGTGGTCGAGTAATCGCCTGCGGGGGTGGGGGGGTGAGGATGGACGGTTACGCCACCTGCATGGGTGGCTCCCGTTCCCCTCTGGCTGTCTGGTTGCCGCTGAGTGCTTCAGATATCACCATCCGGTCAGGAAGCAGGGGCTTGAAGATAAAGAGATATTAAAGAGATAATTTAGGAGCAGGACTCCAGGGAAGCCCGAAGGGGCGGGGGGGCTGGGGGGAGGGGGGAGGAGAGAATGGTGG
>NW_012320817.1:0-1681 GCF_000151885.1 Dipodomys ordii
TTCTCAAGCGTGGGACACAGTGGCGAACACAGTGGGACACAGCGGGACACAGCGGGGGACACAGGGAGGACACAGCGGGACCCAGCGGGACCCAGCGTCGATACAGCGGGGACACAGCGGGACACAGCGAGGTACACAACTGGGGACACAACGGGACACAGCGGGGAACACATGGAGGACATAGCGGGACCCAGCGTCGTTACAGCTGGGACACAGCGGGACACAGCAGGGTGCATAGCTGGGGACACAACGAGACACTGCGGGGGACACAGAGAGTACCCAGCGGGACACAGCGGTACACAGCGGGGACACTGCGGGAACATAGTGGGACACAGCGGGGTACACAGTGGGACACAGCGGGACACAGCTAGGGACACAGCGGGGACAAAGCGGCAGACAGCAGGGGACATAGCGAGGATACAGAGGGACACAGCGGCGACACAGAGGGGACTCAGCGGGACAAAGCGGGGGACACAGCGGGACACAGCGGGACACAGCGGGGGACACAGCGGGGGACAGCGGAGACAGAGAGGGGCCAAAGCAAGACACAGGTGTGACACAGCTGGACACAATGGAGTACACAGCAGGACATAGCCAGGCACACAGCGGGGACACAGAGGGACACAGCAGGGACCGAGCGAGACATAGCGGGACACAGCCGAACACAGCAGGGGGCACAGCGGGACACAGCGGGGGACCCAGCGAGGACACAGCGGGACACAGCGGGTGACACAGCTGGGGACACAGCGGGACACAGCGGGGAACACAGCAAGGACACAGCGGGATACAACAGGACACAGCGTCCATACAGCGGGGACACAGTGTTACACAGCGTGGTACCCAGCTGTGGACACAACGGGACAGAGTGGGGGCACAGCGAGACACAGCGGGACACAGCGAGGTCACAGCGGGACACATTGGTGACACAGCGGGGGACACAGCAGGACACAGTGGGGGACACAGCGGGACACAGCGCGACACAGCGGGGGACACAATGGGGACACAGCGGGACACAGCGGGGGACACAGCGAGGACACAGCGGAACATAGCAGGGGACACAGAGAGGACACAGCGGGACACAGCGAGACACAGCGGGACTCAGCGTGGACACAGCAGTACACACAGCGGGACATAGCGGGGGACACAGCTGGGGACACAACGGGACACAGCTGGGGACACAGCGGGACATAGCAGGGACAAAGCGTCGATACAGCGGGGACACAGCGAGACACAGCGGGAAACACAGGAAGGAAACAGCGGGACCCAGTGGGACACAGAGTCGATACAGTGGGACACAACGGGGTACACAGCTAGGAACACAATGGGACACAGCGGGGGACACAGCGAGGACACAGCGGGACACAGCGGGGGACCCAGCGGGACCCAGCGGGAGACCCAGCGAAGACACAGCAGGACACAGCGGGGGACACAGGGGGACACAGCGGGGAACACAGCGGGGGACACAGCAGGACACAGCGGGGAACACAGCGAGGACACAGCGTGGACACAGCGGGACACAGCGTCGATACAGCGGGCACACAGAGTTACACAGCGTGGTACACAGCGGAGGACACAGTGGGACACAGTGGACTACCCAGTGAGGACACAGCGGGAACAACAGGGGACACAACGAGGACACAGCGGGGGACACAGCTGGACACAGTGGGGAACACAACGAGGA
>NW_012320818.1:0-1681 GCF_000151885.1 Dipodomys ordii
CAACTGTGTCCCGCTGTGTCATGCTGTGTCCTCCCTGTGTCCCCAGCTGTGTACCCACTGTGTGTCACACTGAGTCACACTGTGTCCCGTGTTGTCCTGCTTTGGCCCCCGCTGTGACCTCACTGTGTTTCTCTCTGTGTCCCGCTGTGTACCCTTCTGTGTCCTCCACTGTGTCCCGCTGTGTACCCCGCTGTGTCCCGCTGTGTCCCCGCTGTGTCCACTGCTGTGTCCCGCTGTGTACCCCGCTGTGTCCCGCTATGTTCCCGCAGTGTCCCCGCTGTGTCCCGCTGTGTCCCACTGTGTCCCGTGGTGTCCCAGTTTGTCCCCCGCTGTGTCCCCTGGTGAGTCCCCGCTGTGTCCCGCTGTGTCCTGCTGTGTACCCCGCTGTGTCCAGCTGTGTCACGGCTGTGTCCCGCTGTGGCCCATCTCTGTCTCAGCTGTGTCCCACTGTGTCCCCCACTTTGTCCCGCTGTGTCCCGCCGTGTCCCCCGCTTTGTCCTGCTGTGTCCCCGCAGGGTCCCGCTGTGTCCCACTGTGTCACACTGTGTCCCGTGGTGTCCCTCTTTGTCCCCTGCTGTGTCCCCCACTGAGTCCCCTCTGTGTGGCCGCTGTGTCCCTCTGTGTCCTCGCTGTGTCCCCCGCTGTCTCCCGCTATGTCCCCCGCTGTGTTCCAATGTGTCACGCTGTGTCCTCGCTGTGTCCCCCGCTGTGTCCCGCTGTGTCCCCGCTATGTCCCCAGCTGTGACCCGCTGTGTCCCGCTGTGTACCCCGCTGTGTCCGCTATGTTCCCGCAGTGTCCCGCTGTGTCCCGCTGTGTCCCGCTGTGTCCTCGCTGTGTCCCCCGCTGTGTCCCGTTGTGTCCCCAGCTGTGTACCTCGCTGTGGCCCAATGTGTCCTCTCTGTGTCATGCTCTGTCCTGCTCTGTCCCCGCTGTGTCCCGCTGTGTCCCCCGCCTTGTCCCCGCTGTGTCACCGCTGTGTCCCGCTGTTTCCTCGCTGTGTCCCCTGCTGTCTCCCTCTCTGTCCCCCGCTGTGTCTCACGCTTTGTCCCCGCTGTGTCCCGCTGTGTCCGGCTGTGCCCCCACTGTGTCCCGTTGTGTCCACAGCTGTGTACCACGCTATGTAACGCTGTGTCCCCGCTTTATCGACGCTGTGTCCCGATGTGTCCCGCTGTGTCCTCGCTGTGTTCCCCGCTGTGTCCCGCTTGGTCCTCCGCTGTGTCCCCCACTGTGTCCTCGCTGTGTCCCATGCTGTGTCCCGCTGTTTCCTCACTGGGTCCCCCACTGTGTCCCGCTGTGTCCCCTGCTGTGTCCCGCTGTGTCCAGCTGTGTCCCGCTCTGTACCCGCTGTGTCCCTCTGTGTCCCGCTGTGTCCCCGCTGTGTGCCTGCTGTGTCCCGTTGTGTCGCCTGCTGTGTCCCGTTGTGTCTAAAATTTGTCCCGCTGTGTCCCACTGTGTCCCCGCTATGTCCCGCTGTGTCCCGCTGTGTACCCGCTGTGTGCCTGCTGTGTCCCGCTGTGTACCCCGCTGTGTCCAGCTATGTCACCGTCTTGTCTCGCTGTGGCCACTCTCTGTCTCCACTGTCCCCCGCTGTGTCCCCCGCTGTGTCCCACTGTGTCCAGGCAGGGTCAATGCTGTTTCCCGCTGAGTCCCGCAGTGTTCCGAGGTGTCCCTCTTTGTCCC
>NW_012320819.1:0-1681 GCF_000151885.1 Dipodomys ordii
CACTGCTGTTTCCTGCTGTGTCCGGCTTTGTTCCGTGGTGTCCCTCTTTGTCTCCCGCTGTGTCCCCCGCTGTGTCCCGCTGTGTCCGACTGTGTCCCGCTCTGTCCCCGCTGTGTCCCGCTGTGTCCCGCTGTGTCCCACTGCGTCCCGCTGTGTCCCGCTGTGCCCCCACTGTGTCCCGTTGTGTCCACAGCTTTGTACCATGCTGTGTAACGCTGTGTCTAGGCTGTATCGACGCTGTGTCCCGCTGGGTCCCGATGTGTCCTCGCTGTGTTCCCCGCTGTGTCCAGCTGTTTCCCCCACTTTGTCCCCCACTGTGTCCTCGCTGTGTCCCCCGCTGTGTCCCACTGTGTCCCGCTGTGTCCTCGCTGTTTCCCCCTCTGTGTCCCGCTCTGTCCCCTGCCGTGTCCCACTGTGTCCCGCTGTGTCCCGCTGCGTCCGCGCTGTGTCCGGCTGTGTCCCGCTTTGTCCCCCACTGTGCCTCGCAGTGAACCCGCTGTGTCCCGCTGTGTCCCACTGTGTCCCGTGGTGTCCCGCTTTTTCCCCCGCTGTGTCCCCGGCTGAGTCTCGCTGTGTCCCCACTGTGTCGTCTCTGTGTCCCCCGCTGTGTCCTGCTCTGTTCCCCACTGTGTCTCCCGTTTTGTCCCTGCTGTGCACCGCTGTGCCCCGCTGTGTCCCGCTGTGTCCCCCACTGTGTCCCGTTGTGTCAACAGCTGTTACCCCGCTGTGTCCCGCTGTGTACCCGCTGTATCGACGCTGTGTCCCACTGGGTCCTGCTGTGTCTCTCTCTGTGTTCCCCACTGTGTCCCGCTCTGTCTCCCGCTGTGTCCCTTGCTGTGTCCCCCGCTGTGTCCCGCTCTGTCCCCCGCTGTGTCCTTGCTGTGTCCCCGCTGTGTCCCGCTGGGTCCCACAGTGTTCCCCGCTGAGTCCGGTTGTTTCACTGCTGTGTCCCGCTGTGTCCCCACTCTATCGACGCTGTGTCCCGCTGGGTCCCGCTGTGTCCTCTCTTTGTTCCCCGCTGTATCCCGCTGTGTCCCCCGCTGTGTCTCTCGCTGTGTCCCGCTGTGTCCCCGGCTGTGTCCGGCTGTGTCCCGCTGTGTCCCCCGCTGTGTCCTTGCTGTGTCCCCACTGTGTCCCGCTGTGTCCCGCAGTGCCCCCAGCTGTGTCCCGCTGTGTCACTGCTGTGTCCCGCTTTGTCCTCGCTGTGTCCCCCGCTGTGTCCCGCTTTGTGCCTGCTGTGTACCCCGCTGTGTCCCGCTGTGTCCCCTGCTGTGTCCCCACTGTGTCACGCTGTGTTTCGCTGTGTCCCGCTGTGTCCTCGCTCTGTCTCCCTCAGTGTCCAGCTGTGTCTTCCCTGTGTCCCCCGCTGTGTCCCGCTGAGTCCCCTGCTGTGTCCCGCTGTGTCACGCTCTGTACCATCTGTGTCCCTCTGTGTCCAGCTCTGTCCCTGTTGTGTGTCCGCTGTGCCCCGCTGTGTACCCTTCTGTGTCCAGCTGTGTCCCCGCTGTGTCCCGCTGTGTCCCTTCTCTTTCCCCCGCTGTCCACCGCTGTGTCCCCCGGCTGTGTCCCGCAATGTCCCCGCTGTGTCCTGCTGTGTCCTACTGTGTCCCGTGGTGTCCCGCTTTTTCCCCTCTATGTCCCCTGCTGAGTCCCCTCTGTGTCCCCGCTGTGTCCAGCTGTG
>NW_012320820.1:0-1681 GCF_000151885.1 Dipodomys ordii
GCTAGAAGGATGCAGCAGTAGTATGAAGGCAGGTAGCAGAAGAAGGATGCCTGAAGGATGATCTAGTATGAAGCTTAAGGATGCTAGAAGTTGAAGTAGAAGGAGAAGTTTGTAGAAGGAGAATGAAGAGCTGCAGAAGCAGTAGGAGTAGCAGAAGGAGAAGCAGGAGGTAGTATGTGAAGTAGTAGAAGAAGCAGTAGAAGTAGAAGTAGCAGGATAAGCAGAAGCAGCAGGAGTAGGAGAAGAAGAAGAAGAAGAAGAAGAAGAAGAAGAAGTAGATGAAGAAGAAGAAGAAGAAGAAGAAGAAGAAGAAGAAGAAGAAGAAGAAGAAGAAGAAGAAGGAGGTGGAGGAGGAGAAGAAGAAGAAGAAGAAGAAGAAGAAGAAGAAGAAGAAGAAGAAGAACAAGAACAAGAAGAACAAGAAGAAGAAGAAGAAGAAGAAGAAGAAGAAGAAGAAGAAGAAGAAGAAGAATTAGGAGAAGGAGAAGAAGAAGAAGCAGTAGAAGCAGAAGAAGCAGAAGCAGGAGAAGCAGAAGCAGAAGAAAAAGAATAAGCATAAGAAGCAGAATCAGAGGGAGAAGCAGAAGAAGGAGAAGCAGAAGCAGAAGAAGCAGCAGAAGGAGAAGCAGAAGCAGAAGAAGATGCAGAAGGAGAAGCAGGAGAAGCAGAAGATGGAGAAAGAGAAGGCGAAAGAGAAGGATTAGGAGTAGGAGAAGCAAAAGGATAAGCAGAAGCAGAAAGAGACACAGAAGGAGAAGCAGCACGAGAAGTAGGAGAAGCAGGAGAAGCAGAAGTAGGAGAAGCAGAAGAAACAGAAGACGCAGAAGCAGAATGAGAAGCAGAAGGAGAAATTGAAGCAGAAGGAGAAGAAGAAGCACAAGGAGAAGCAGAAGAAAGAGAAGGAGAAGTAGAAGCAGAAAGAAAAGCAGAAAGAGCAGCACAACGAGAAGCACAACGAGAAGCAGGAGAAGCAGAAGCAGGAGAAGCAGAAGCAGAAGAAACATAAGAAGGAGAAGAAGCAGAAGCAGAAGGAGAAGCAGAAACAGAAGGAAAAGCAGAAATAGAAGCAGGAGCAGCAGAAGAAGCAGCAGCAGGAGAAGCAGAAGCAGAAGAAGCCGAAGAAGCAGAAGCAGAACCTGAAGCATAAGGAGATACAGGAGAAGCAGAAGAAGCAGAATCTGGAGAAGCAGAAGGAGAAGCAGAAGCAGAAATAGAAGCAAAAGCAGAAGGAGAAGCAGAAGAAACAGAAGAACCAGAGGCAGTAGCAGAAGAAGCAGAAGATTCAGAAGCAGAAGGAGAAGCAGAAGGAAAAGCAGAAGAACTAGAAGGAGAAGGAGAAACAGGAGTAGAAGCAGAAAGAGAAGCAGAAGAAGGAGCAGTAGAAGGAAAATCAGCAGGAGAAACAGAAAGAGCAGCAGAAGGAGAAGCAGGAAATGCAGAAACAGGAGAAGAACAAGCAGAAGAAACAGGAGAAGGACAAGAAGCAGAAGCAGAAGGAGAAGCAGAAAGAGAAGGAGGGGAAGCAGAAGAAGCAGAAGCAGGAGAAGCAGAAGCATAAGAATCCGAAGAAGCAGAAGCAGAACCTGAAGCAGAAGGAGAAGCAGAAGCAGAAAGAGAATCAAAAGCAGAAGGAGAAGCAGAAGAAACAGAAGAAGTAGAAGCAGTAGCAGTTGTAGAAGAA
>NW_012320821.1:0-1681 GCF_000151885.1 Dipodomys ordii
CACGTCGTGTCCTTCTGTATCCCCCGCTGTGTCCCGCTGTGTCCCCGCTGTGTCCACCTCTGTGTCCCCGCTGTGTCCCGCTGTGTCCAGCTGTGTCCCCCACTGTGTCCTCGCTGTGTCCCGCTATGCCCCCGCTTTGTCCCCTCTTTGTCCCCCGCTGTGTCCCCCGCGGTGCTCCTCTGTGTCCTCGCTCTGTCCCCCGCTCTGTCCCTTGCTGGGTCCCGCCGTGTCCTCCGCTGTGTCCCGCTGTGTCCCCAACTGTGTCCTCCAGTGTGTCCCGCTGTGTCCCCCGCTTTGACATGCTGTGTCCCGCTTTTTCCCGCTGTGTCCCTCTGTGTCCCATTGTGTCCTCGCTGTGTCCCTGCTGTGTCCCCGCTGTGTCCCCTGCTGTGTCCCCACTGTGTCCCCGCTGTGTCAGACTGAGTCCCGGTGTGTCCTCGCTGTGTCCTCTGCTGTGTCCCGCTGTGTCTCGCGCTGTGTCCCCGCTGAGTCCCGGTGTGTACCCCGCTGTGTCCAACTGTGTCCTTGCTGTGTCCCTCTGTGTCCCGCTGTGTTCTCGCTGTGTCCCCGCTGT
The DNA here is from genome assembly GCF_000151885.1 of Dipodomys ordii. Lineage (NCBI taxonomy): Eukaryota > Metazoa > Chordata > Mammalia > Rodentia > Heteromyidae > Dipodomys > Dipodomys ordii. The sequence goes on from NW_012320821.1 coordinate 575, forward strand.
GTCCCCCTGTGTACCGCGCTCTGTCCAGCTCTGTCCCCGCTGTGTCCCGCTGTGTCCCGCTGTGTCCTCCGCTGTGTCCCGCGCTATGTCCCGCTGTGTACCACGCTGTGTCCCGCTTTGTCCCCGCTGTGTCCCGCTGTCCCCATCTGTGTCCCGCTGTTTCCCTGCTGTGTCCACGCTGTGTCCCCCCGCTGTGTCGCGCTGTGTCCCGCTGTGTTCCGCTGTGTCCCCCACTGTGTCCCCCCTGTGTCCCGCTGTGTCCTTCTGTATTCCCCGCTGTGTCCTGCTGTGTCCTGCTGTGTCCCCGCTGTGTCCACCTCTGTGTCCACGCTGTGTTCCGCTCTGTCCAGCTGTGTCCCCTGCTGTGTCCTCGCTGTGTCCCGCTATGCCCCCGCTTTGTCCTCTCTTTGTCCCCCGCTGTGTCCCCCGCGGTGCTCCGCTGTGTCCTCGCTCTGTCCCCCGCTCTGTCCCTTGCTGGGTCCCGCTGGGTCCCCGCTGTGTCCTGCTGTGTCCCCGCTGTGTCGGGCTGTGTCCCCGTTGTCACCATGTGTGTCCCCGCTGTCCCCCGCTCTGTCCCGCTGTCCCCTGCTGTGTCCCGCTGTGTCTCTGATGTTTCCCCGCTGTGTCCCGCTGTGTCCCGCTGTTTCCCGCTGTGTCACGCTCTGAACCCCCGCTGTGTCCCGCTGTGTCCCCCACTATGTCCCGCTGTGGCCCCTCGTTGTCCACCGCTGTGTCCCCGCTATGTCCCGCTTTGTCCCTGCTCTGTCCTGCTATGTCCCCGTTGTACCCCGGTGTGTCCCCTCTGTCCCCCACTGTGTTCCTCCCTGTGTCCCGTTGTTTCCCGCTGTGTCACCCGCTGTGTCCACGCTGTGTCCAGCTATGTCCCCGCTGTGTCCCCGCTGTGTCCCTGCTGTACACGCTGTATTCCCTCTGTTTCCCCCGCTGTGTCCGCTTCTGTGTCCCTCAGTGTCCCCCGCTGTGTCCCCCGATGCGTCCCCCATGTGTCCCTCTGTGTCCCGCTGTGTCCCCTGCTGTATCCCGCTGTGTCCCGTTGTGTCCTGCTGTCTCACCCGCTATGTCCCTCTCTGTCCCCGCTGTATCCCACTG
>NW_012320822.1:0-1680 GCF_000151885.1 Dipodomys ordii
GGTGTCCTGCTGTGTCCCGCAGTGTTCCGTGGTGTCCCGCTTTGTCCCCCGCTGTGGCATCCCATGAGCCACCTCTGTACCCCCTCTGTGTCCCGCTGTGTCCTCGCTGTGTCCGCCTCTGTCTCCCGCTCTGTCCACCGCTGTGTCTCACGCTTTGTCCCCGCTGAGAACCGCTGTGTCCCGCAGTGTCCCCAGCTGTGTCCCGCTGTGTCACTACTGTGTCCCGCTTTGTCCTCGCTGTGTCCCCCGCTGTGTCCCGTTTTGTCCCTGCTTTGTACCCCGCTGTGTCCCTCTGTGTCCCCTGCTGTGTCCCCACTGTGTCACGCTGTGTTTCGCTGTGTCCGGCTGTGTCATCGCTCTGTCTCCCTCAGTGTCCAGCAGTGTCCTCCCTGTGTCCCCCGCTGTGTCCCCTGCTGTGTCCCCCGCAGTGTCAGCGCTGTGTCCCGCTGTGTCCTCGCTGTGTCCCCCGCTGTCTCCTGCTCTGTACCCCGCTGTGTCTCAAGCTTTGTCCCCGCTGTGTCCCACTGTGTCCCGCTGTGTCCCGCTGTGCCCCCACTGTGTCCCGTTGTGTTCACAGCTGTGTACCACGCTGTGTAACGCTGTGCCCCCGCTGGATCGACGCTGTGTACCGCTGGGTCCCGCTGTGTCCTCGCTGTGTTCCCCGCTGGGTCCCGCTGGGTCCCCCCTGTGTGCCCCGCTGTGTCCCACTGTGTCCCGCTGTGTCCCCCGCTGTGTCCCTATGTGTCCCATGCTTTGTCCCCCTCTGTCCCCGCAGTTTCCCAGCTGTGTCCCGCTGTTTCCCACTGTGTTCTGTGGTGTCCCGCTTTGTCCCCCGCTGTGTCCCCCGGTGAGTCGCCGCTGTGTCCCCGCTTTGTCCCGCTGAGTCCTCCATGTGTCCCCCGCTGTGTCCCGCTGTGTCCGGCTGTGTCCCCCGCTGTGTCCCCCGCTGTGCCCTGCAGTGTCCCGCTCTGTCCCGCTGTGTCCTCCCTGTGTCCCCGCTGTGTCCCCCTCTGTCTCCAGCTCTGTCCGCTGCTGTGTCTCACGCTTTGTCCCCGCTGTGTCCCACTGCGTCCCGCTGTGTCCCGCTGTGCCCCCACTGTGTCCCGTTGTGTCCACAGCTGTGTACCATGCTGTGTAACGCTGTGTCTCCGCTGTATCTACGCTGTGTCCCGCTGGGTGCCGCTGTGTCCTCGCTGTGTTCCCCGCTGTGTCCAGCTGTTTCCCCCACTGTGTCCCCCACTGTGTCCTTGCTGTGTCCCCCGCTGTGTCCCGCTGTGTCCCGCTGTGTCCTCGCTATGTCCCGCTCTGTGTCCCGCTGTGTCCCCCGCCGTGTCCCTCTGTGTCCTGCTGCGTCCCCGCTGTGTCCCGCTTTGTCCCCCACTGTGTCCCGCAGTGACCCCGCTGTGTCCCGCTGTGTCCCACTGTGTCCCGTGGTGTCCCGCTTTGTCCCCTGCTGTGTCACCGGCTGAGTCTCACTGTGTCCCCACTGTGTCCTCTCTGTGTCCCCCACTGTGTCCTGCTCTGTTCCCCACTCTGTCTCCCGTTTGGTCCCTGCTGTGCCCTGCTGTGTGCCGCTGTGTCCGCTGTGTCCCCCACTGTGTCCCGTTGTGTCAACAACTGTGTACCCCGCTGTGTCCCGCTGTGTACCCGCTGTAATCAACCCTGTGTCCCGCTGGGTCC
>NW_012320823.1:0-1680 GCF_000151885.1 Dipodomys ordii
GCTTCTCTTCCTTCTTCTCCGTCTGCTTCTGTTTCTTCTGCTTTTCCTGCGTCTCCTTCTGCTTCTCCTTCTGTTTCTCCTTCTCGTTCTTCTGCTATTCCTTCTGCTTCTCTTTCTGGTTCTGCATCTTCAGCTTCTTCGGCAACTGATTCTGCTTCTTCTGTTTCTTCTGCTGCTCCTTCTGCTTCTCCTTCTGCTTTTGCTTCTCTTTCTGCTTCTACTTCTCCTTCTGGTTCTCCTTCTTCTTCTCCAGATTCTGCTTCTTCTGCTTCTCCTGCTTCTCCTTCTGCTTTAGGTTCTGCTTTTGCTTCTTCGGCTCTTCTGCTTCTATTTCTGCTTTTCCTTCTGTTTCTGCTTCTCTTTCTGCTTCTGCTTCTTCCTCTTCTTCTATTTCTTCTGATTCTGCTTCTCCTGCTTCTGCTTCTCCTGCTTCTCCTTCTGTTTCTCTTTATGCTTCTCCTTCTGCTTCTCCTTCTTCTGCTTCTACTACTGCTTCAGCTTCTCCTTCTGCATCTTCTTCTGTTTCAATTTCTCCTTCTTCTGCTTTTCATTCTGCTTCTGCTTCTCCTGCTTCTGCTTCTTCTGCTTCTCCTGCTTCTCCTTCTCATTCTCCTTCTCTTTCTGCTTCTGCTTATCCTTCTGTTTCTCCTACTCCTAATCCTTCTCTTTCTCCTTGTTCTTCTTCTGCTTCTCGTTCTTCTTCTGCTTCTTCTGCTTGTTCTGTTTCTTCTGCTTCTACTTTTCCAGCTTCTGCTGCTTCTGCTTCTCTTCTTCTTCAAGTTCTCCTTCTGCTTCTTGGGCTACTTCTGTTTCTTCTGCTTCTGCTTCTCCTGCTACTGCTTCTTCAGCTTCTTCTGCTTCTCTTTTGCTTCTCCTTCTGCTTCTGCTTCTCCTTCTGCTCCTTCTCTTTCTTCTGTTTCTTCTTCTTCTTCTTCTTCTTCTGCTCCTCCCGCTTCTGCTTCTTCTGCTTCTCCTGCTTGTCCTTCTCCTTCTGCTTCTCCTTCTCCTTCTTCTCCTTCTCTTTCTGCTTCTGCTTCTTCTGATTCTCCAACTTCTCCTTCTTCTTCTCCTTCTGTTTCTGCTTCTCTTTCTGCTTCTGCATCTCCTTCTGCTTCACATTCTCCTGGTCTTTCTCCTTCTTCTGTTTCTCCCTCTGCTTCTGCTTCTTATGCTTCTTCTTTATCTTCTGCTTCTGCTTCTCCTGCTTCTGCTTCTTGTGCTTCTACTACTTCTTCTTCTGCTTCTGCTTCATCTGCTTCTACTTCTCTTTCTGCTTCTGCTTCTCCTGCTTGTTTTTCTGCTTCTTCTGCTGCTTCTCCTTCTGCTGCTTCTTCTACTTCTCCTACTGCTTCTCTTTTTGCTTCTCCTTCTGCTTCTGCTTCTGCTTCTTCTGTTTCTCCTGCCTGAATTTCTGATTCTACTTTTTCTGCTGCTTCTCCTTCTGCTTTTGCTTCTACTTCTGCTTCTGCTTCTGCTTCTTCTGCTTCTTCTCTTTCGGCTTCTCCTGCTTCTGCTTCTTGTGCTTCTCCTGCTTCTCTTTCTGCTTCTCATTCCGCTTCTGCCTCTCCTTCTGCTTCTGCTTCTCCTCCTTTTCCTTCTCCTACTTCTGCTTCTCCTTCAGCTTCTGCTTCTTCTGCTTCTCCTCCTTCTCCTTCTGCATTTCCTTCTGCTTGTGCTTCT
>NW_012320824.1:0-1680 GCF_000151885.1 Dipodomys ordii
CCAGGCCTAAGTTCAAGTCCCACGACTGGTCAAAAAATAAGTGGGAACGTGGGGATGGAATAGAGATATAGATAATTAGACTGCTGGATTGATTCACAGAAACAAGTCAATGGGGCCAAGTCTGGTCCTATAAAAGATTTGAGGACCAGACTGGAGCAAAAAAGAACAAGATCCACTCATGTGTTGTCTATAATACACTCAAATCATAGTCACAGATCAACACAAGTCTGAGCAAAGGGATGGAAATGAATCTTCCAGGAAAATTCATCCTGTGAGAAGGCAGGAGTATCCACAATGTCATCTGATAAAACAGAGTTCTGATTAAAACCAATTAGAACAGACAAGATCATTACAGATAAAGGGAGTGATCAATGAAGAAACAATCACCAAACACGAAGCACTTAAACATGAAATAAATGTTCTCAGACTCACAGAAAATGACAGACCCCAACACTCATGTTCAGGTTTTCCAATCCTATTGGAAGCTCTACTTCCTGACCTTCACTTTCATCGTATGTTTATTTGTTAGATGAGGAGTGGAGAGATGATGATTTGGCGGGGGTGGGTGTAGTTTAATTCAAAATGAGATCATGAGATCCCCTCCTCCCGATAATAATTAGGAGCCACCAATACCTAGTCTCATAATTATATTCTTTAGCAACTTGAGAACAGTCAGCTAGTCAAAGGGTAGAGTAGAGTGAAATCTCCAGCCAGTCTTGGTGTCAACTCTTATTGTGTGGAAAAATAGGGTTGTGGTTTGAAGTGGTAAATGCAGGAAAATAGGAATCCACTCCACATATCCCTTTTCCTATCAATTGACTGGGGAAAGGAAATCCACAGTACATAACACTGGAAAATTCAAAATACTATGACATCATAACAACTAATCCCCAAAGAAAGGTTTTTGACATCTAAAGGTGAGGACACAGAATCTCTACAAATGAGTAAACCCCAAGCCCAGAATAGGAAATGTCAAATACTGGATTCCTCAGTGATGGAAATGATTTTGTTTTATCATTGTTCAACTCATGGTAATATTTTTTTGTCTCAGTCTCAGTCTTATCCTCCAGGAGCATAATTTTATTTTTCAGGAGTGCTTAGGAAAAGAAAGAATTTTCTGGAAAGAATCAGTCTCAGGAACCTTAGTTGGTCCATTTGCCCACGATCCTCAACTTCATGTCTTGCACGGGGCGAGGGTGGGGGGAGATCTGTGTATGAATTCTGCCCATCCATCACTCCTGCTCACAGATGTCTCCTGGATAATTTCAGATCTGTCCTTCAAGTCCCATCTGAGAGGTTGACAACTCATGGCTTCCTCTGTGACCAAAGATGGTCCAAGGAAATCCATGACCACTTTGAGTAAGAATTCTATTATTATTTTATTATCTATATATCTAATAGATATATCTATACATCTATTATCTATTATATTCCTTCTTTCATTCTTTCAACAATTATGGATGAGGGGAATCTGCATAGGTCTCACAGCTCTCTTGGCCCATTGGCCATGCTGCCACCCAGGGTCTCTGCTCAGCTATCTCCACCCAGAGAATCTCATCAGAATCTTATCCGTATCTCCATTCTTGAGCTGTTCTCAGCCAGATGCCCTCTGCCCTCTGGCCTCATCTGTGCGATATTAAAATTCATTTGTAAGATCCAGATTGGACATTTTTTGAGAGG
>NW_012320825.1:0-1680 GCF_000151885.1 Dipodomys ordii
ACCCAGCAAAAAAAAAAACATAAGCAATAAATACACATACACGACCTCCTCCTTCTCCTCCTCCTCCTCCTCCTCCTCCTCCTCCTCCTCCTCCTCCTCCTCCTCCTCCTCCTCCTCCTTCTTCTTCTTCTTCTTCTTCTTCTTCTTCTTCTTCTTCTTCTTCTTCTTCTTCTTCTTCTTCTTCTTCTTCTTCTTCTTCTCTTTCTTCTGCTTCTACTTTTCCTGCTTCTTCTGCTCTACTGCTTCTCTTTCTGCTTCTCATTCTGTTTCTGCTTCTCCTTCTGCTTCTCCTATTTCTTCTGCGGCTCTTCCTTCTCCTACTTCTACTTCTCCTTCTGCTTCTGCTTCTTCTGCTTCTCCTGCTTCTCCTTCTGCATCTTCTTCTGCTTCTGCTTCTCCTTCTGCTGCTTCTTCTGCTTCTGTTTCTCCTTCTGCTTCTCCTTCTGCTTCTTCTGCTTCTTCTTCTCCTTCTGCTTCTTCTGCTTCTCCTTCTGATTCTCCTTCTGCTTCTCCTTCTGTTTCTCCTTCTCCTTCTCGTTCTTCTGCTTTTCTTTCTGCTTCTCCTTCTGCTTCTGATGCAACTGCTACTGCTTCTTCTGTTTCTTCTGCGTCCCCTTCTGATTTTGATTCTCTTTCAGCTTCTGCTTCTCCTTCAGCTTCTCATTCAGCTTCTCCAGATTCTGCTTCTTCTGCTTCTCCTGCTTCCGCTTTTGCTTCAGGTTCTGCTTCTGCTTCTTCGGATTCTTATGCTTCTGCTTCTCCTGCTTCTGCTTCTTCTGCTTCTTCTGCTTCCCCTCCTCTTTCTGCTTCTCCTTCTGTTTCTGCTCCTCCTGCTTCTGCTTCTTCTGCTTTTCCTGCTTCTCTTTCAGCTTCTCCTTCTGCTTTTCCTTCTCCTTCTGCTTCTGCTCCTTCTCCTTCTTCTGTTTCTTCTTCTTCTGCTTCTCCCACTTCTGCTTCTTCTGCTTCTCCTGCTTCTCCTTCTGCATCTCCTTCTGCTTCTCCTTATGCTTCTTCTTCAGCCTCTGCTTCTCCTTCTCCTTCTTTTGCTTCACCTTTTGCTTCTGCTTCTTCTGCTTTTCCTGCTTCTCCTTCTGCTTCTGCTTCTTCTGCTTCTCCTTCTGCATCTTCTTCTGCTTCTCCTTCTCCTTCTTCTGCTTCTCCTTCTGATTCTCCTTCTGCTTCTTCTTCTGCTTTACCTGCTTCTCTTTCTGCTTCTCCTTCTGCTTCTCCTTATGTTTCTCCTTCTCCTTCTTGTTCTTCTGCTTTTCCTTCTGCTGTTCCTACTGCTTCTGCTACAACTGCTACTGCTTCTACTTCTTCTGTTTCTTCTGCTTCTCCTTCTGCTTTTGATTCTCTTTCTGCTTCTGCTTCTGCTTCTCATTCTGCTTCTCCAGATTCTGATTCTTCTGCTTCTCCTTCTGCTTCAGGTTCTGCTTCTGCTTCTTCGGATTCTTATGCTTCTGCTTCTCTTGCTTCTGCTTCTTCTGCTTCCCCTCCTTCTCTTTCTGCTTCTCCTTCTGTTTCTGCTTCTTGTCCTTCTCCTATTTCTTCTGCTTGTTCTTCTCCTGTTTCTGCATTTCCTGCTTCTCCTTCTGCTGCTCTTTCTTTTTCTCCTGCCGCTTTTCCTTCTACTGCTTCTCTTTCTGCTTCTACTCCTGTTTCTCCTTCTCCTTCTCCTTC
>NW_012320826.1:0-1680 GCF_000151885.1 Dipodomys ordii
CGGACGACCAGACGCTAACACAGCAGCCGTACAAGCCATTATCTACAATCGTATTGAGACATCGGATTTGTCTTAACAATAGCTTGACTATTCTCCAATTACAACTCATGAGACTTTCAACAAATCTTCTCAATAACTACAAACTCAAATATTCCTATTTTAGGACTTATTCTAGCAGCCACAGGAAAATCTGCCCAATTCAGCCTACACCCTTGATTACCCTCAGCTATAGAAGGCCCAACACCCGTATCTGCATTACTTCACTCTAGCACTATAGTAGTCGCAGGAATTTTTCTCTTAATTCGTTTTCATCCTATAATCGAAAATAATCAAACGATATTAACCATTATCTTATGTATTGGAGCCCTAACAACTCTATTCACAGCAATTTGTGCTCTTACACAGAATGATATTAAAAAAATTATCGCATTCTCAACTTCTAGTCAACTGGGATTAATAATAGTGACTCTAGGAATTAACCAACCATATTTAGCATTCCTCCATATCTGTACACATGCTTTCTTCAAAGCTATGTTATTCATGTGTTCTGGATCTATTATCCATAGCCTAAATGATGAACAAGATATCCGAAAAATAGGAGGAATAGCCAAATTACTTCCATTTACCACTTCAGCTCTAATCATCGGCAGCTTAGCATTAACAGGTATGCCTTTCCTCACAGGATTTTACTCTAAAGACCTAATTATTGAAGCAATAAACACGTCGTATACAAACGCCTGAGCCCTAATCATTACCCTAATTGCAACCTCACTTACTGCGGCCTACAGCACACGAATCATCTTCTTTGTCCTTACAAACTACCCACGATTCCAACCTATAACCCCAATTAACGAAAATCACCCTAACTTGATTTATCCAAATTTACGACTCTTACTCGGCAGCATCTTCGCAGGATATATTATTTCAAACTTTATTAATCCAATTAATACACCAATCATGACTATACCAACTATAATTAAACTAACAGCCCTCATCATCACAATCACAGGATTTGTAATCGCATTAGAACTAAATTCTATAACACTCTACCTAAAACTCTATCCAAATTCATATCACTATAACTTCTCTAACATGCTAGGCTATTTTCCATTAATTGTACATCGTTACATCCCATTTTCTAACCTATCTTTCAATCAAAAAATAGCTACTTCAACACTAGATTATATCTGAACAGAAAAATCTATGCCTAAACTTATTAGCTCATTACAACAATCAGCATCCTCCTCCTCATCAAACCATAAAGGACTAATCGCAATCTATTTCCTATCATTCCTTCTATCTATTCTAGTCCTAATTCTTATATCTACCTAAACCCCACGAGTCACCTCCACAATAATAAATACACCAACAAACAATGACCACCCCGCTACAACCATCAACCAACTTCCATAACTATATATAGCTCCAACACCTACAGAATCTTCTCGAACTAAAACTATCTCATCATTATCAAATACAACCCACTCATCCACATCATATACATTATCTAACACATTTACTCCCTCATCTCCAAGCACATAAACTACTAACATAGCCTCTATAATTACCCCTAATAAAAGCAACATTCATAGTCAAATATTAGAACTTCAAGCTTCAGGATACTCCTCTGTAGCTATTGCAGTAGTATAACCAAATACTACCAATATTCCACCCAAATAA
>NW_012320827.1:0-1680 GCF_000151885.1 Dipodomys ordii
CAGGAGAAGCAGAAGAAACAGAAGACGCAGAAGCAGAATGAGAATCAGAAGGAGAAATTGAAGCAGAAGCAGAAGCAGAAGGAGAAGCAGAAGTAGAAGGAGAAGCAGAAGGAGAAGGAGAAGCAGAAAAAGAAGCAGAACGAGAAGCAGGAGAAGCAGAAGATGCAGAAGCAGGAGGAGAAGCAGAAGGAAAAGCAGAAGAACGAGAAGGAGAAGGAGAAACAGAAGGAGAAGAAGAAAGAGAAGCAGAAGAAGGAGCAGGAGAAGGAAAAGCAGCAGGAGAAGCAGAAAGAGCAGCAGAAGAGAAGCAGGAGATGCAGAAACAGGAGAAGCAGAAGCAGAAGAAACAGGAGAAGGACAAGAAGCAGAAGCAGAACCTCAAGCATAAGGAGAAGCAGTAGAAGCAGAAGAAGCAGAAGCAGAAGAAAAAGAATAAACAAAAGAAGCAGAAGCAGAAGCAGTGGGAGAAGCAGAAGAAGGAGAAGTAGAAGGAGCAGCAGAAGGAGAAGTTGAAGCAGAAAGAGAAGCAGAAACAGAAGGAGAAGAAGAACGAGAAACAGGAGAATCAGAAGAAGTAGAAGTAGAAGCAGAAAGAGGAGAAGGAGGAGAAGCAGAAGTAGAATCAGAAGAAACAGAAGAAGAAGAAGCAGAAGAAACAGTAGCAAAAGAAACAGAAGAAGGAGAAGAGCAGAAGAAGAAGCAGAAGGAGAAGCAGAAGCAGAAGCAGAAGCAGAAAGAGAAGCAGGAGAAGCAGAAGAAACATGAGAAGCAGAAGCAGAAGAAACAGGAGAAGCCGAAGAAGCAGAAGCAGAATCTGAAGCAGGAGAAACAGAAGAAGCACAATCTGAAGCAGAAGCAGAAGAAACAGAAATAGTAGAATAAGCAGAAGCAGAAGCAGCAGGAGAAGAAGAAGAAGAAGACGGAGAAGGCGAAAGAGAAGGATTAGGAGTAGGAGAAGCAAAAGGATAAGCAGAAACAGAAAGAGACGCAGAAGGAGAAGCAGCACGAGAACTAGGAGTAGCAGGAAAAGAAGAAGCAGGAGAAGCAGAAGAAACAGAAGGCGCAGAAGCAGAATGAGAAGCAGAAGGAGAAATTGAAGCAGAAGCAGAAGCAGAAGGAGAAGCAGAAGCAGAAGAAGAAGCAGAAGAAGGAGAAGGACAAGGAGAAGGAGAAAGAGAAGCAGAAAGAGAAGCAGAACGAGAAGCAGGAGAAGCAGAAGCTGGAGAAACCGAAGCAGAAGAAACAGAAAAAGGGGAAGAAGCAGAAGCAGAAGGAGAAGCAGAAACAGAAGGAAAAGCAGAAAGAGAAGCAGGAGAAGCAGAAGAAGCAGCAGCAGGAGAAGCAGAAGCAGAAGAAGCCGAAAAAGCAAAAGCAGAACCTGAAGCAGAAGGAGAAGCAGGAGAAGCAGAAAAAGCAGAATCTGGAGAAGCAGAAGGAGAAGCAGAAGCAGAAAGAGAAGCAAAAGCAGAAGGAGAAGCAGAAGAAACAGAAGAAGCAGAGGCAGTATCAGAAGAAGCAGAAGATTCAGAAGCAGAAGGAGAAGCAGAAGGAAAAGCAGAAGAACTAGAAGGAGAAGGAGAAGGAGAAACAGGAGTAGAAGCAGAAAGAGAAGCAGAAGAAGGAGCAGTAGAAGGAAAAGCGGCAGGAGAAACAGAAAGAGCAGCAGAAGGAGAAGCAGGA
>NW_012320829.1:0-1680 GCF_000151885.1 Dipodomys ordii
GGAGAAGCAGGAAAAACAGATGAAGCAGAAACAGACTTTTGTAGCAGAAGATGGAGAAGTTGATGCAGAAGAAGAAGCAGAAGGAAAAGCACAAGCAGAAGGAGATACTGAAGGAGTAGCAGGAGAAGCAGAAGAAGCAGATGCAGAAGGAGAAGAAGCAGAATCAGAAGCTGAAGGAGAAGTAGAAAGAGAAGCCGACGAAGAGAAGCAGAATGAGAAGCAGGAGAAGTAGAAGAAGCAGAGCGGGAGAAGCAGAAGAAGAAGATTCTGAAGAAATAGAAGGAGCGTAAGCAGAAGGAGGAGCAGAAGCAGAAGGAGAAGCAGAAAGAGAAGCAGGAAAAGCAGAAGAAGCAGAAGCAGGAGAAGCAGAAGCAGAAGAAACAAGTGAAGGACAAGAAGCAGAAGCAGAAGGAGAAGCAGAAACAGAAGGAGAAGCAGAAAGAGAAGGAGGTTAAGCAGAAAAAGCAGAAGCAGGAGAACCAGAAGCATAAGAATCCGAAGAAGCAGAAGCAGTACCTGAAGCAGAAGGAGAAGCAGGAGAAGCAGAAGAAGCAGAATCTGGAGAAGCAGAATGAGAAGCTGAAGGAGAAGCAGAAGCAGAAAGAGAATCAAAAGGAGAAGGAGAAGCGGAAGAAACAGAAGAAGCAGAAGCAGTAGCAGTTGCAGCAGAAGCAGAAGGAGAAGCAAAAGTAAAAGCAGAAGAACGAGAAGGATAAGGAGAAACAGAAGGAGAAGCAGAAGGAGAAGCAGAAGGAGAAACAGAAGCAGAAGAAGCAGCAGAAGGAGGAGCAGAAGCAGAAGAAGATGCAGAAGGAGAAGCAGGAGAAGCAGAAGAAGCAGTAGCAGAAGGAGAAGGAGAAGTAGGAGAAGGAGAAGGAAGATCCGCAGAAGCAATAGGAGAAGCAGAAGGAGAAGCAGAAGCAGAATGAGAAGCAGAAAGAGAAGCAGTAGAAGAAGAAGAAGCAGAAGAAGCAGAAGCAGTAGAAAGAGAAGAAGAAGAAGAAGAAGAAGAAGAAGAAGAAGAAGAAGAAGAAGAAGAAGAAGAAGAAGAAGAAGAAGAAGAAGAAGAAGAAGAAGAAGAAGAAGAAGAAGAAGAAGAAGAAGGAGAAGAAGGAGAAGGAGAAGGAGAAGGAGAAGGAGAAGCAGTAGAAGCAGAAGAAGCAGAAGCAGGAGAAGCAGAAGCAGAAGAAAAAGAATAAGCATAAGAAGCAGAATCAGAGGGAGAAGCAGAAGAAGGAGAAGAAGCAGAAGGAGAAGCAGAAACAGAAGGAAAAGCAGAAATAGAAGCAGGAGCAGCAGCAGAAGAAGCAGCAGGAGAAGCAGAAGCAGAAGAAGCCGAAGAAGCAGAAGCAGAACCTGAAGCAGAAAGAGAAGCAGGAGAAGCAGAAGAAGCAGAATCTGGAGAAGCAGAAGGAGAAGCAGAAGTAGAAAGAGAAGCAAAAGCAGAAGGAGAAGCAGAACCACAAGCAGAAGAAACAGAAGAAGCAGAGGCAGTAGCAGAAGAAGCAGAAGATGCAGAAGCAGAAGGAGAAACAGAAGGAAAAGCAGTAGAACGAGAAGGAGAAGGATTAGGAGAAACAGAAGGAGAAGCAGAAAGAGAAGCAGAAGAAGGAGCAGGAGAAGGAAAAGCAGCAGGTGAAGCAGAAAGAGCAGCAGAAGGAGAAGCAGGAGATGCAGAAA
>NW_012320830.1:0-1680 GCF_000151885.1 Dipodomys ordii
GATTCCTCAGTACCACATAAACAGCAAAAAGCTGGAAGTGGCACTATGGCTCAGGTGGTAGAGTGCTGGCCTTGAGCACAGAGAGGCTCAGGAACAGAGCCCAGTCCATGAGTTCAAGCCCCAGGACTGGCAAAAAAGAGAATAAAGCTCACTGGAAAATGGGGTATAAAACTATTTTATAGATAATGCTCCAACCCAGCAGGGTGCCATGCCAGACCCTCCATTGGCTGCTGTCAGTAGAAACTGGGAAAGTCTCACCTCAGGTCTGGGTTCCATTGATCATGGGTCCTGCGGCCTCTCCAGAGATTGAGATTAAGAGGCCCAGCTGGGCAGTGTGAGGGAGGCGTACGCCTGGCGCACTCACAATGAGTAGGCACCTGCAATACGCAGTCCACCGTGGAGCTGTGAATAATTAAGAAAGAAGATTTAGGAGCAACCTCGTGAATAGGGTGCCTGAGATCTTACAGCAATGATGACCCAACAAGAGAAATAGTTCTCCACTATTTCTTAATCACATGGCCCTGTCTTCCTAAACCTAAATTGATTGTCAAGCTGGAGCAAGGTGCAGAACCATGGACAAGAGAAGCCTCAGACATGAATTTCACAGGTGAGATAAATCATCTTGAATGGTGGTGTTGGGTTCACAGCCCAGTTGGTATGTTTATCTTCAGCTGTATCAAGCAATAGCATTTCTAGTGCCCCTGAGTCATGTCTGGCAGCGACCTAGGTGATCCTTTGTCTCAAGGAATTGTCAATCCAGAATTAATGTGGAGACAAAGTGAATTTGGTGTGCTAGTATAGTTAATGTTAGCAAGTCTCTTTGTCTTTAGTCATTTTTAAAGAAAAAAAGACAATGAGAAATGTAGGAAAGGAGGTCTCATTTTCTTTTAAACTAGTACTATGCAGGTAGGAGGAAAATAGGAGTATGCTATCCTCTGATGAGGACTATTTCTTATCAGTGGTGCTGGACATAGAGTGAGATTCAGAATCCAAGCATGAAGAGTATGTAGATGTATAAATTGAATAAATATTTCCTTGAGAGAAAGGGAAAAATCTGAAATACAGAAAAACATTGTTTACCATTTTAAAATATTAGTACTACTTTCTTAATTACCACATTGTGGAGAAAACTACATATTCTGCATAAAACAATGCTTTGATATTTAAAAATCTCACACCAGAATGGGAGAAAATATCTTTACATTAAGGAATTTATGGATCTCATTTATATTTTTGTCTATTTTTCTGTAATTCATTTTAGATGTCCAAGAAATAGAGTATATAATTAGCACCTGTCAGGAAAATTACAGTGAATATCTCTCTGAAGTAGCAGTCTTGAATAGTAACACAGGGGAGGAACAAGTGAGATTTATAAAAACTTTTAATTTGAGCTCAAAACAGAAGTAAGAACTGATTAAGAATAATGGGAAGTCCTTAGGGATGAGGACAAAAAAGTTCACTGGGTGTCAGAACATGAGTGTCTACAGTGAACCTGGTAAGATGTATGCTGCATATAGTCCTGGTGTGACTCCTGTTGTTGAAGAATGTAGACAATGTGAAAACTCTCTTACTCATACCCAGAGGACACACCTTACTGTCCCTCAGAGAACACACACAGGAGAGATACCTTATGAATGTAACATGTGTGAAATCTTTCATCAGAAAGCAAAGCTTACTGTC
>NW_012320831.1:0-1680 GCF_000151885.1 Dipodomys ordii
TTTGTAAGCAAATGAATTATTCATTTAAGTCACTATATGCAAATCCTGTAGAAGATTCCAAAATGTAATGTACATAGTGAAGCAAAATAATTCGAAATAAGTTTTGAAGCACTTTGATTTAAGTACAGTCTTTTATAAATACAGAAAGACAATCTATCCTGGTGTGTGTAGTGGCCAGTTTTTGTTTTGGAGGACAGGATTTATTGTTTTTGTTTTCCTGTGCCAGTACTGTGGCTTAAACTCAGGACCTAGAGGCAGTTGTTGAACTTTTTTGCCTAGATATAGCACTCTACCACTTGAGCCACAGCTCCACTCCTAGCTTTTTACTGGTTAATTGGAGATATGAGTCTCACAGGAATTTCTGCCCAGGCTGGTTTCAAACCTCAGTCCTAAGATCTCAGCCTCTTAAGTAGCTAGGATTACAGCCATCAGCATGATGGCCAGTTTTCTACCAGACTGATGAAAATATTCACTCTTCAATTCAAGAACCACTTTTGTTACAACAACAACAAAAATCTTCCCAGTAGCTGGAGGCCATATGTTAAATAAATATTTTCAGCAGGAAATGCCAGCTTTGCACATCTAAAGCTGACAAAACGATGCAGTTCTGCAACTTGATTTACAGTCAATTTCAGATTTATAAATGGAAGGTTATTTCCGCCCCCCCCCCCGCCTTCGGGCTTCCCTGGAGTCCTGCTCCTAATTATCTCTTTAATATCTCTTTATCTTCCAGCCCCTGCTTCCTGACCGGATGGTGATATCTGAAGCACTCAGCGGCAACCAGACAGCCAGAGGGGAACGCGAGCCATCCATGCAGGTGGCGTAACCGTCCATCCTCACCCCCCCCGCAGGCGATTACTCGACCACGACCACGACCTCCGACCCCCCCCCCGCACCAAAATCCACAACCCTACCCTCGGAAAAAAATAAAACAAATTTGCTTGAATCTCACGCTGCCTTTTGTTTGTAATTGACGCAATAGGCGAAGGGGAGGGATCTCATTTCTGTTGCCTGACGGGGGGGAGGAGGGAGGGGGCGGGGGAATTGGAGAGGAGAGAAGAGGGGGCAGAGGGCATCTCAGTGTATCTGTGTGTGTGCGTGCGTGCATCTTTGAGGAAACTCAAAGATCGGACGCGACAGAGCATGTATGTAGTCCAGCCGGACCAATTCACCACGTCTCTGTCTCTTGTCTCTCTGTTTCTGTTTCTCTATTTCTCTCTCTGTGTCTCTCTTTGTCTCTGTATGTCTGTCTGTCTGTCTATCTGTCTGTCTGTCTCTCTCTCTCTCTCTCGTTTGAATTCTCTCTCCCGCCCGCCCGCCCGCCTGCCTGCCCGCCCGCACTCCCTCCCTCCTTTTCCTCTCGACTTGCCAGTCAATCCTGGGGCTTGAGCTACTGCACTGGCGCTCCAACACACAACGGTCCCACTCCGAGCATGCCTGCCTGCCTGCCTGCCAATGCATGAGCCCCATACTCCAACGAGGCACATCATCATCCCCACCCCACCCCTTCTCTGAAAAGAAGGCAGTCTCTCTCGGGGCCAGCCAGCCTGGGCCGGTTTTCTCAGTCAGTCAGTGCGTGGTTTGTTTGTTCTTTTTTTTCCCCCATGCATTTCATGAGAGGAAACATAGCAATTCACAAAACCACCGCTAGATGGCGCGCGTTCGCCGTCGACAAGGTGA
>NW_012320832.1:0-1680 GCF_000151885.1 Dipodomys ordii
TCCCCCGCTGTGTCTCACGCTTTGTCCCAGCTGTGTCCCACTGTGTCCCGCTGTGTCCCGCTGTGCCCCCACTGTGTCCCGTTGTGTCCACAGCTGTGTACCACCCTGTGTAACGCTGTGTCCCGGCTGTATCGACGCTGTGTCCCGCTGGGTCCCGCTGTGTCCTCGCTGTGTTCCCCGCTGTGTCCCGCTGTGTCCCCCGCTGTGTCCCCCGCTGTGTCCTCGCTGTGTCCCCCGCTGTGTCCCCCTGTGTCCTCGTTGGGTCCCCCGCTGTGTCCCACTGTGTCCCCCGCTGTGTCCTACTGTGTCCCGCTCTGTCCCGTTCAATCCCTGCTGTGTAATGCTGTGTTCCGCTGTGTCTCCTCTGTGTGCCCGCTGTGTCCCGCTGTGCACTCCGTTGTGTCCACCTGTTTCACCGCTGAGTCTCGCTGTGTCCCCTCTCTGTCTCCGCTGTCCCCCGCTGTGTACCCCGCTGTGTCCCACTGTGTCCTTCTGTGTCCCCTGCTTTGTCCCGCTGTGTCCCCGCAGTGTCCTCGCTGTGTCCCGCTGTGTCACACAGTGTCCCTTGGTGTCCGGCTTTGTCCCCCGATGTGTCCCCCACTGAGTCCCCTCTGTGTCGCCGCTGTGTCCCCCCCGTGTCCCCTGCTGTGTCCCTCTGTTTCCCCAGTTGTGTCCCCGCTGTGTCCCGCTGTGTCCTCGCTGTGTCCCCCGCTGTCTCCCGCTCTGTCCCGCGCTGTGTCTCACGCTTTGTCCCCGCTGTGTCCCACTGTGTTTCGCTGTGTCCCGCTGTGCCCCCACTGTGTCCCGTTGTGTCCACAGCTTTGTACCACACTGTGTAACGCTGTGTCCCCGCTGTATCGACGCTGTGTCCCGCTGGGTCCCCCTGTGTCCTCGCTGTGTTCCCTGCTGTGTCCCGCTGTGTCCCACGCTGTGTCCCCTGCTGTGTCCTCGCTGTGTCCCCCGCTGTGTCCCGTTGTGTCCTGCTGTGTCCCCCGCTGTGTCCCTGCTGTGTCCCTGCTGTGTCCCCGCTGTGTCCCGCTGTGTCCCGCTGTGTCCTCGCTGTGACCCCTGCTTTGTCCCGTTGTGTCCCCAACTGTGTACCCTGCTGTGTCCCGCTCTGTCCCCACTGTATCGACGCTGTGTCCCGCTGGGTCCCGCTGTGTCCTCGCTGTGTTCCCCAGTGTGTCCCGCTGTGTACCCCTCTGTGTCCCCCGCTGTGTCCCACTGTGTCCTCCGCTGTGACCTGCTGTGTCCCACTGTGTCCACCGCTGTGTCCCTGCTGTGTCTCCGGTGTGTCCCGCTGTGTCCCGCTGTGTACTGCTGTGTACTGCTGTGTCCCCTGCTGAGTTCCTCAGTGTCCCAACTGAGTCCCAATGTGTACACGCTGTGTCAAACTCTGTCCCGCTCTGTCCCCGCTGAGACCCGCTGAGACCACGCTGTGTACCCCACTGTGTGCCCGTATGTGTCCCGCTGTGTACACCGCTGTGTCCAACTGTGTCCCCGCTGTGTCCTGCTGTGTCCCCCTCTCAGGCACCTGAAGACACCCTCTAAGAACCACGCTGAGTCTCATAGAGACCACACATTGTCCCACTGTGTCCAGCAAAGTTCCCACTGAGTCCCGATGGGTCACATAGAGTCCGGAAGATACCCACTTAAACCACACATAAAGACCACCACAGA
>NW_012320833.1:0-1680 GCF_000151885.1 Dipodomys ordii
AAAAGGAAGGAAAGGAGGGAAGGGAAGGAAAGGAAGGGCGAGAAGGGAAGGGAGAAAGGGAGAAGGTAGTGTGGGTCCCATGTAATGAGATAGTATTTCTAAATCTTAAATCTGTTTTTCTTCCACAAGGCCCTTCCCATTCCTTTCATAATCTGTCTGTGAGGAAAAAGGACAGGTTTGAAAAAGCAAAAAGAGCAAAGGCAAAGAAAGATACCAACTTCAAAAGACCAGATCAACTTTAATGAGAGCTGAAAGGGACACCAAGAGTGTCCTGAGGAGAGTCAGGAGACACAAGGCACAATGGGGGGCAGGGGTAGAGAGACTTAAGTAGGTCCTGGGTGGGGATAGGATCAAAGTTGGCTGGATGGTACATGCTTGCAAGTTTGTTGTCTCAGCCTGAAGTGGATTATAGGGATCTGGTTCCAGGAACCTATTATTTGAGCAAGTTCTCTGCTCAGCCAGATGTGGCCTACTTTGAGGAACTCAAGTGCCAGTCACCTGGGGGAGGAGGGGAGGTGGACTTTCACATTTCAAGAGTACAGCTTCCCATCATTGATTCCCAATACTGCCCACCCCACCTCTACCTCCAGTTTGAAATGCACTACAGAAATGGAAACAAAAATAAAATCTGCTTCAGTCCCCCCCCCACCGCCTTCGGGCTTCCCTGGAGTCCTGCTCCTAATTATCTCTTTAATATCTCTATATCTTCCAGCCCCTGCTTCCTGACCGGATGGTGATATCTGAAGCACTCAGCGGCAACCAGACAGCCAGAGGGGAACGCGAGCCATCCTTGCAGGTGGCGTAACCGTCCATCCTCACCCCTCCCCGCACAGGCGATTACTCGACCACGACCACGACCTCCGACCCCCCTCCCCCGCACCAAAATCCACAACCCTACCCTCGGAACAAAATAAAACAAATTTGTTTGAATCTCACGCTGCCTTTTGATTGTAATTGACGCAATAGGCGAAGGGGAGGGATCTCATTTCTGGTGCCTGACGGGGGGGGGAGGGGGGAGGGGGCGGGGGAATTGGAGAGGAGAGAAGAGGGGGCAGAGGGCATCTCAGTGTATCTGTGTGTGTGCGTGCGTGCATCTTTGAGGAAACTCAAAGATCGGACGCGACAGAGCATGTATGTAGTCCAACCGGACCAATTCACCACGTCTCTGTCTCTTGTCTCTCTGTTTCTGTTTCTCTATTTCTCTCTGTGTGTCTCTCTTTGTCTCTGTCTGTCTGTCTGTCTGTCTGTCTCTCTGTCTGTCTGTCTGTCTGTCTCTCTCTCTGTCTCTCTCGTTTGAATTCTCTCTCCCGCCCGCCCGCCCGCCCGCACTCCCTCCCTCCTTTTCCTCTCGACTTGCCAGTCAATCCTGGGGCTTGAGCTACTGTACTGGCGCTCCAACACACAACGGTCCCACTCCGAGCCTGCCTGCCTGTCTGCCTGCCTATGCATGGGCCCCATACTCCAACGAGGCACATCATCATCCCCACCCCACCCCTTCTCTGAAAAGAAGGCAGTCTCTCTCGGGGCCAGCCAGCCTGGGCCGGTTTTCTCAGTCAGTCAGTGCGTGGTTTGTTTGTTCTTTTTTTTCCCCCATGCATTTCATGAGAGAAAACTGCAATTCACAAAACCACCGCTAGATGACGCGCGTTCGCCGTCGACAAGGTGGATGGGGCGGCGGGA
>NW_012320835.1:0-1680 GCF_000151885.1 Dipodomys ordii
ACAGTGGGACACAGCGGGGACAAAGCATGAGACACAGCGGGAGACAGAGCGGGAGACAGCGGGGGACACAGCGGAACACAGCGGGGTACACAGCGGGACACAGCGGGGGACATAGCGGTGGAAACAGCGGGACACAGCGGGGGACACATTGGGGGATACAGCGGGGACACAGCAGGACACAGCGGGGGACACAGCAGGGACACAGCGGGGGACACAGCGGAGACAAATCGGGACACAGCGGGGGACAAAGCGGGACACAGAGGGGGACACAGCGGGACACAGAGGGGCACACAGCGGGGACACAGCGGGACACAGCGGGGACACAGCGGTGGACACAGAAGGGACACAGCGGGGGACACAGCGGGACAAAGCAGGGGACACTGCGGGACACAGCCGGGACACAGGGGAACACAGCGGGGAAACAGCAGGGACACAGCGGGACACAGCGTGGGACACAGCGGGAAACAGCGGGGACACAGCGGGACACAGCGGGGCACACTGCGGGGGACACAACCCACACAGTGGGGGACACAGCGGGGGACACAGCGGGGGACACAGCGGGACAGAGCGGGGGAAACAACGGGGACACAGCTTGGACACAGCGGGACACAGCGGGACACTGCGGGAACACAGAGGGGACACAGCGGGACACAGCGGGGACACAGCGGGACACAGGGGGACACGGCAGGGACAAAGTGGGACATAGCGGGGGACACAGCGGGACACAGCGGGACACAGCGGGGACACAGCGGCACACAGCGGGGAACACAGCGGGGGATACAGCCCACACAGTGGGGGACACAGTTGGGGACACATCGGGGGACACAGCGGGACACAGCGGGGACACAGTGGACTCAACGGGGAAACAGCAGGGACACAGCGGGACACAGCGGGGGAAACAGTGGGACACAGTGGGACACAGCGGGGGACAGCGGTGACACAGCGGGACACAGCGGGACACAGAGGGGGACACAGCTGGGGACACAGCCGGACACGGCGGGGACACAGCGGGACACAGCGGGGACACAGCGGGGACACAGCTGTGGACACAGAGGGGACACAGCGGGGGACACAGCGGGACACAGCAGGGGACACAGCGGGGGACACAGAGGTGACACAAAGGGGACAAAGCAGGACTCAGCGGGGGACACAGCAGGACACGTCTGGGGACACAGCGAGGACACAGTGGGACACAGCGAGGACACAGCGGGGACACTGCGGGGAACACAGCGGGAACACAGCGGGACACAGCGGGGGATACAGCCCACACAGTGGGGGACACAGTGGGGGACACAGCGGGTGACACAGCGGGACACAGCGGGGACACAGTTGGACACAGCGGGGAAACAGCAGGGACACAGCATCGGAAACAGCAGGACACAGTGGGACACAGTGGGGGACAGCGGTGACACAGCAGGACACAGCGGGACACAGCAGGGGACACAGCGGGGGACACAGCGGAACACAGCGGGGACACAGCGGGGGACACAGCCGGGAACACAGCTGGACACAGCGGGGCACAGCGGACGACAAAGCAGGGGAAACAACGGTACAGAGCAGGACACAGTGGGGAAACATCGGAGACACAGCAGGACACAGCGGGGGACAGCGGGGACAAAGCAGGACACAGCGGGACACAGTGGGGGACACAGTGGGACACAGCGGGGACTCACCGGGTGA
>NW_012320836.1:0-1679 GCF_000151885.1 Dipodomys ordii
TCATCGTCTTCTGCTTCTCCTTCTTCTTCTGCTTCTGCTCTTCTCTTTCTTCTGTTTCTTTTGCTTCTGTTTCTTCTTCTTCTTCTTCTTCTTCTTCTGTTTCTTCTGATGTAACTTCTGCTTCTCCTTCTTCTCCTTCTCTTTCTGCTTCTACTTCGGCTTCTTCTGATTCTCCTGCTTCTCCTTCTTGTTCTCCTTCTGTTTCTGCTTCTCATTCTGCTTCTGCTTCTCCTTCTGCTGCTCCTTCTCCTTCTTCTGATTCTCCCCCTGCTTCTGCTTCTGCTTCTTTTGCTTATTCTTTATCTTCTGCTTCTGCTAATCCTGCTTCTGCTTCTTCTGCTTCTACTGCTTCTCCTTATGCTCCTCCTTATGCTTCTCCTTATGCTTCTTCTTCTTCTTCTTCTTCTTCTTCTTCTTCTTCTTCTTCTTCTTCTTCTTCTTCTTCTTCTTCTTCTTCTTCTTCTTCTTCTTCTTCTTCTCTTTCTTCTGCTTCTGCTATTCCTGCATCTTCTGTTTCTTCTGCTTCTCATTGTGCATCTCATTCTGCTTCTGCTTCTCCTTCTGCTTCTCTTATTGCTTCTGCTGCTCTTCATTCTTCTTCTACTACTTCTACTTCTCCTTCAGCTTCTGCTTCTTCTGCTTCTCCTGCTTCTCCTTCTGCATCTTCTTCTGCTTCTGCTTCTCCTTCTGCTGCTTCTTCTGCTTCTGCTTCTCCTTCTGCTTCTTCTGCTTCTCCTTCTGATTCTACTTCTGCTTCTGCTTCTGTTTCTCCTTCTCCTTCTCGTGCTTCTGATTTCCTTCTGCTTCTCCTTCTGCTTCTGCTGCAACTGCTACTGCTTCTGCTTCTTCTGTTTCTTCTCCTTCTCCTTCTGCTTTTGATTCTCTTTCTGCTTCTGCTTCTCCTTCAGCTTGTCATTCTGCTTCTCCAGCTTCTGCTTTTTCTACTTCTCCTGCTTCTCCTTCTGCTTCAGGTTCTGCTTCTGCTTCTTCGAATTCTTATGCTTCTGCTTCTTCTGCTTCCCCTCCTTCTCTTTCTGCTTCTCCTTCTGTTTCTGCTTCTCCTTCTGCTTCTGCTTCTTGTCCTTCTCCTGTTTCTTCTGCTTCTGCTTCTCCTGCTTCTGCTTCTTCTGCTTTTCCTGCTTCTCTTTCTGCTTCTCCTTCTGCTTCTGCTTCTCCTTCTGCTTCTGCTCTTTCTCCTTCTTCTGTTTCTTCTTCTTCTGCTTCTCCTGCTTCTGCTCCTTCTGCTTCTCCTGCTTCTCGTTCTGCTTCTCTTCGTCGGCTTCTCTTTCTACTTCTGCTTCTGCTTCTTCTGATTCTGCTTCTTCTCCTTCTTCTTCTCCTTCTGCTTCTGCTTCTCCTGCTTCTCCTTCTGCATCTCCTTCTGCTTGTGCTTGTCCTTCTGCTTCTGCTTCTTTTCTTCTTCTGCTTCTCCTTCTCCTTCTTCTGCTTCTCCGACTGCTTCTGCTTCTTCTGCTTTTCCTGATTCTCCTTCTGCTTCTCCTTCTGCTTCTCCTTCTGTTTCTCCTTCTCCTTCTTGTTCTTCTGCTATTCCTTCTGCTTCTCTTTCTCCTTCTGCATCTTCAGCTTCTTCTGCTACTGCTTCTGCTTCTTCTGTTTCTCCTTCTGCTTTTGCTTCTCTTTCTGCTTCTGCTTCTCCTTCTGATTCTCCTTCTTCTTCT
>NW_012320837.1:0-1679 GCF_000151885.1 Dipodomys ordii
TCTTCTACTTCTGCTTCTCCTGCGTCTGCTTCTCCCCTCTGATTCTGCTTCTTATGCTTATTCTTTTCTTCTGCATCTGCTTCTCCTGCTTCTGCTCTTCTGCTTCTACTGCTTCTCTTCTCTTCTCTTCTCCTCTCTTCTCCTCTCATCTCTCTCTCTCATCTCTCTCTCTCTCTCGTCGTCATCATCATCATCATCGTCTTGTCATCATCTTATCTTCATATCTTCTTCTTCTTCTTCTCTTTCTGCTGCTTCTGCTTTTCCTGCTTCTTCTTCTTCTACTGCTTCTCTTTCTGCTTCTCATTCTGCTTCTGCTTCTCCTTCTGCTTCTCCTATTGCTTCTGTGGCTCTTCCTTCTCCTTCTCTTACTTCTCCTTCTCCTTCTCCTTCTGCTTCTTCTGCTTCTCCTGCTTCTCCTTCTGCATCTTCTTCTCCTTATGCTTCTCCTTCTGCTGCTTCTTCTGCTTCTGTTTCTCC
This sequence comes from Dipodomys ordii, assembly GCF_000151885.1. Lineage (NCBI taxonomy): Eukaryota > Metazoa > Chordata > Mammalia > Rodentia > Heteromyidae > Dipodomys > Dipodomys ordii. The sequence goes on from NW_012320837.1 coordinate 478, forward strand.
TTCTGCTTCTTCTGCTTCTCCTTCTGCTTCTCCTTCTGTTTCTCCTTCTCCTTCTCCTTCTTCTGCTTTTACTCTTGCTTCTCCTTCTGCTTCTGCTGGAACTGCTACTGCTTCTACTTCTTCTGTTTCTTCTGCTTCTCCTTCTGCTTTTGATTCTCTTTCTGCTTCTGCTTCTCCTTCTGCGTCTCATTCTGCTTCTCCAGATTCTTCTTCTTCTGCTTCTCCTGCTTCTCCTTCTGCTTCAGGTTCTGCTTCGGCTTCTTCGCATTCTTATGCTTCTGCTTCTCCTGCTTCTGCTTCTTCTGCTTTCCCTCCTTCTCTTTCTGCTTCTCCTTCTGTTTCTGCTTCTCCTTCTGCTTCTGCTTCTTGTCCTTCTCCTGTTTCTTCTGCTTCTGCTTCTCCTGTTTCTGCATATCCTGCTTCTCCTTCTGCTTCTCTTTCTGCTTCTCCTGCTGCTTTTCCTTCTCCTGCTCCTTCTTCTGCTTCTCTTTCTGCTTCTCATTCTGTTTCTCCTTCTCCTTCTCGTTCTTCTGCTTTTCCTTCTGCTTCTCCTTCTGCTTCTACATCTTCTGCTACTGCCTCTGATTCTTCTGTTTCTTCTGCTTCTCCTTCTGCTTCTCCTTCTGCTTTTGCTTCTCTTTCTGCTTCTGCTTCTCCTTCTGCTTCTCCAGATTCTGCTTCTTCTGCTTCTCCTGTATCTCCTTATGCTTCAGGTTCTGCTTCTGCTTCTTCGGCTTCTTCTGCTTCTGCTTCTCCTGCTGCTGCTTCTTCTTCTGCTCCTGCTTCTATTTCTGCTTTTCCTTCTGTTTCTGCTTCTCCTTCTGCTTCTGCTTCTTCTCCTTCTTATGTTTCTTCTGCTTCTGCTTCTCCTGCTTCTGCTTCTCCTGGTTCTCGTTGTGCTTCTCGTTGTGCTGCTCTTTCTGCTTCTCTTTCTGCTTCTACTTCTCCTTCTCTTTCTTCTGCTTCTCCTTCTGCTTCTTCTTCTCCTTCTGCTTCAATTTCTCCTTCTGCTTCTCATTCTGCTTCTGCGTCTTCTGTTTCTTCTGCTTCTCCTACTTCTGCTTCTCCTGCTTCTCCTACTTCTCGTGCTGCTTCTCCTTCTGCGTCTCTTTCTGCTTCTGCTTATCCTTTTGCTTCTCCTACTCCTAATACCAATCTCTTTCGCCTTCTCCTTCTTGTTCTTCTGCTTGTCCATGGTGCTT
>NW_012320838.1:0-1679 GCF_000151885.1 Dipodomys ordii
TCCCCACTGTGTCCCGCTGTGTCCCCCGCTGTGTCCCCCGCTGTGTCCTTGCTGTGTACATGCTGTGTCCCGTTGTGTCCTCACTGGGTCCCCCACTGTGTCCCGCTGTGTCCCCCGCTGTGTCCCGCTGTGTCCCCGCTGTGTCCCGCTGTGTCCCGCTGTGTCCCCGTTGTGTGCCTGCTGTGTCCCGCTGTGTACCCCGCTGTGTCCAGCTGTGTCACCGCTTTGTCTCGCTGTGGCCACTCTCTGTCTCCGCTGTCCCCCGCTGTGTGCCACGCTGTGTCCCGCTGTGTCCCGCTGTGTCCCCCGCTTTCTCCTTCTGTGTCCCGCAGTGTCCCCGCTGTGTCCCGCTGTGTAACACTGTGTCCCGTGGTGTCCCACTTTGTCCCACGCTGTGTCCCCCGGTGAGTCCCCTCTGTGTCGCCGCTGTGTCCCCCTGCGTCCTCGCTGTGTCCCCCGCTGTCTCCTGCTTTGACTCCCGCTGTGTTCCGCTGTGTCCCGCTGTGTCCCCGCTGTGTCCCCAGCTGTGTCCCGCTGTGTCCCGCTGTGTACCCCGCTGTGTCCTGCTATTTTCCCGCAGTGTCCCCGCTGTGTCCCGCTGTGTCCCGCTGTGTCCTTGCTGTGTCCCCAGCTGTGTACCCCACTGTGTCCCGCTGTGTCCCTGCTGTATCGACGCTGGGTCCCGCTGTGTTCCGCTGTGTCCTCCCTTTGTCCAACGCTGTGTCCCGCTGTGTCTACTGCTGTGTCCCTGCTGTGTCCCGCTGGGTCCAGCTGGGTCCCTGATGTATCCACGCTGGGTCCTGCTGGGTCCTGGTCTGTCATCCCTGTGTCCCCCGCTGTGTACCGCTCTGTCCCCCGCTGTGTCTCTGCTGTGTCCCCGCTGTGTCCCGCTTTGTCCCGCTGTATACTGCTGTGTCCCCGGCTGAATCACGCTGTGTCCCAATGTGTCCCAATGTGTCCTCTCTCTGTCCCCCGCTGTGTCCCGCTGTGTCCTCCCTGTGTCCCCCGCGGAGTCCCGCTGTGCCCCGCTGTGTCCCCCGCTATGTCCCGCTGTGTCCCCCGCTGTGTCCCACTGTGTCCTTGCTGTGTCCCATGCTGTGTGCCGCTGTGTCCTTGCTGTGTCCCCCGCTGTGTCCCGCTGTGTCCTGCTGTGTCACGCTGTTTCCCCACTGCGTCCCCGCTGTGTCCCTCTGTGTACCCCGCTGTGACCAGCTTTGTCCCCGCTGTGTCTCGCTGTGTCCCGCGCTCTGTCCCACACTGTGTCTGCTCTGTCCCCCTCTGTGTTCCGCTGTGTCCCGCTGTGTCCCCGTTGTGTCCCCAGCTGTGTCCCGCTGTGTCCCGCTGTGTACCCCGCTGTGTCCTGCTATTTTCCCGCAGTGTCCCCGCTGTGTCCCGCTGTGTCCCGCTGTGTCCTTGCTGTGTCCCCAGCTGTGTACCCCACTGTGTCCCGCTGTGTCCCTGCTGTGTCGACGCTGGGTCCCGCTGTGTTCCGCTGTGTCCTCCCTTTGTCCAACGCTGTGTCCCGCTGTGTCTACGGCTGTGTCCCCGCTGTGTCCCACTGTGTCCTCGCTGTGTCCTCGCTGTGTCCCACGCTGTGTTCTGCTGTGTCCTCGCTATATCCCCGCTGTGTCCTGCTGTGTCCCTGCCATATCGACGCTGGATTCACCTGGGTCCCGCTG
>NW_012320839.1:0-1679 GCF_000151885.1 Dipodomys ordii
TCTGCTTCTCATCCTGCTTTTGCTTCTCTTCTGCTTCTGCTTCTCCTTCTGCTTCTACAGGTCTGCTCCTTCTGTTTCTCCTCCTTCTCCTGCTGCTTCAGATTCTGCTTCTGCTTCTTCGACTTCTTCTGCTTCTCCTGCTGCTGCTTCTCCTGCTTCTCTTTCTACTTTTCCTTCTGTTTCTGCTTCTCCTTCTGCTTCTGCTTCTTCTCCTTCTTCTGTTTCTTCTGCTTCTGCTTTTCCTGCTTCTGCTTCTCATGCTTCTCGTTCTGCTTCTCTTTCTGCTTCTCTTTCTGCTTCTCCTTCTCCTTCTTATGCTTCTCCTTCTGTTTCTGCTTCTCCTTCTGCTTCTGGTTCAATTTCTCCTTCTGCTTCTCATTCTGCTTCTGCGTCTTCTGTTTCTTCTGCTTCTCCTGCTTCTGCTTCTCCTGCTTCTCCTACTTCTCGTGCTGCTTCTCCTTCTGCTTCTCTTTCTGCTTCTGCTTATCCTTTTGCTTCTCCTATCCCTACTCCTTCTCTCTCGCCTTCTCCGTCTTCTTCTTCTGCTTCTCCTGCTGCTTCTGCTTATTCTACTATTTCTGTTTCTTCTGCTTCGGCTTCAGATTGTGCTTCTTCTGTTTCTCCTGCTTCAGATTCTGCTTCTTCTTCTTCGGCTTCTCCTGTTTCTTCTGCTTCTGCTTCTCCTGCTTCTTCTGCTTCTCCTGCTTCTCTTTCTGCTTCTCCTTCTGCTTCTGTTTCTACTTCTGCTTCTTCTTCTGCTCTTCTCCTTTTTCTGTTTCTTTTGCTTATGTTTCTTCTGCTTCTTCTTCTTCTGTTTCTTCTGATTCTACTTCTGCTTCTCCTTCTTCTCCTCTTTCTGCTTCTACTTCTGCTTCTTCTGATTCTCCTGTTTCTCGTTCTTCTTCTCCTTCTGTTTCTGCTTCTCTTTCTGCTTCAACTTCTCCTTCTGCTGCTCCTTCTCCTTCTATTTCTTCTGCTTCTCCCACTGCTTCTGTTTCTGCTACTTTTGCTTATTCTTTTTCTTCTGCTTCTGCTTCTCCTGCTTCTGCTCCTTCTGCTTCTACTGCTTCTCCTTATGCTTCTCCTTATGCTTCTCCTTATGCTTCTTCTTCATCTTCTTCTTCTTCTTCTTCTTCTTCTTCTTCTTCTTCTTCTTCTTCTTCTTCTTCTTCTTCTTCTTCTTCTTTTTCTTCTTCTCTTTCTTCTGCTTCTTCCTTTCCTGATTCTTCTGCTTCTACTGCTTCTCTTTCTGCTTCTCATTCTGCTTCTGCTTCTCCTTCTGCTTCTCCTATTGCTTCTGCTGCCCTTCCTTCTCCTTCTCCTTTTCCTACTTCTGCTTCTCCTTCTGCTTTTGCTTCTTCTGCTTCTCCTGCTTCTCCTTCTGCATCTTCTTCTGCTTCTGCTTCTCCTTCTGCTGCTTCTTCTGCTTCTGCTTCTCCTTCTTCTGCATCTCCTTCTGCTTCTCCTTCTGCTGCTCCTTCTGCTTCTCGTTCTTCTTCTGATTCTCCTTCTGCTCTTCCTACTCCTAATCCTTCTCTTTCTCCTTCTCCTTCTTCTTCTTCTGCTTCTCGTTCTGCTTCTGCTACTGCTTCTTCTGCTTGTTCTGTTTCTTCTGCTTCAGGTCCTGCTTCTGCTTCTTCAGCTTCTTCTGTTTCTTGTGCTTCTGCTTCTCCTGCTAC
>NW_012320840.1:0-1679 GCF_000151885.1 Dipodomys ordii
GAATCCACAATGTGTCCCGCAGTGTCCCCGCTGTGTAACGCTGTGTCCCCCTTTGTGTCCCGCTGTGTCCTCTGCTGTGTCCCTGCTGTGTCCTCATGTGTCACGCTGTGTCCTCGCTGTGTATCCCTCTGTGTCCCGCTGTGTCCTTGCTGTGTCCCCCACTGTGTCCCCGCTGTGACCCGATGTGTCCCTGCTGTGTCCCCCGCTGTGTCCCGCTGTGTCCCGCTGTGTCCCCGGCTGTGTCCCCCATGGGTCTCGCTATTTCCCGCTGTGTCCCGCTGTGTCCTTGCTGTGTCCCCATTTGTGTCCCGCTGTGTCCTCTCTGTGTCCCCCGCTGTGTCCCGCTGTGTCCCCATGTGTCACGCTGTGTCCTCTCTGCGTATCCCTCTGTGTCCCGCTGTGTCCTCGCTGTGTCCCCCACTGTGGCCCCGCTGTGACCCGCTGTGTCCCTGCTGTGTCCCTGCTGTGTCCCGCTGTGTCCCCGATGTCCCCCGCTGTGTCCCGTTGTGTCCCCGTTGTCTGCATGTGTTTTCCCGCTGTCCCCCACTGTGTCCCCCGCTGTGTCCCGCTGTGTACTCGCTGTGTCCCCAGCTGTATCCCGCTGTGTCCCCCGATTTGTCCTCCGCTGTGTCCCGCTGTGTCCTCGCTGTGTTTCACTGTGTCCCTGCTTTGTCTCCGCTGTGTCCCGCTGAGTCTCTCTGTGTCCCCGCTGTGTCCCACTGTGTCCCCGGCTGTGTCCCTGCTATGTCCCCTCTGTATCCCTGCTGTGTCCTGCTGTGTCCCCGCTGTGTCCCGCTGTGTCCCGCTGTGTCCCTGCTGTGTCCCGCTGTGTCCCCGCTGAGTCCCGATGTGTACCGCTGTCTGCCTCTGTGTATCCCGCTGTGTCATGCTGTGTCTCCCGCTGTGTCCTGCTGTGTCCTCGCTGTGTCCCCCGCTGTTTCCCGCTGTTTTCCCCGCTGTGTCACCCGCTGTGTCCTTTGATGTGTCCCCAGCTGAGTCCCGCTGTGTCCCCCGCTGTTTACCGCTGTGTCCTCCACTGCATCCCCCGCTTGTCTCCGCTTTGTCCCCGCTCTGTCCCGCTGTGTCCAGCTGTGTCCCTCTGTGTCGCCCCCTGTGTCCCCCTGTGTCTCCGCTTTTTCCCACTGTGACCCCCGCGCTGTCCTGCTGTGTCCCCGTTGTCCACCGGTGTGTCGCCTCTGTCCCCCACTGTGTCACCGCTGTGTCCCGCTGTGTCCCAATGTGTCCCTCTGTGTCGCCGCTTTGTCACTGCTGTGTCTCGCTGTGTCCCGCTGTGTCCACGCTGTGTCCCGCTCTGTCCCAGGCTGTGTCCCGCTGTGTCCCCCGCTGTGTTCCGCTGTGTCACTGCTGTGTCCCGCTGTGTCCCCGCTGTGTACCCGGTGTGTCCCGCTGTGTCCCCGCTGTGTCCCCTGCTGTGTCCCCACTGTGTCCCGCTTTGTCCCGCTGTGTCCCCCACTGTTTCCCGCTGTGTCCCCTGCTGTGTCGGGTTGTGTTTCCCGCTGTGTCCCGCTGTGTCCTGCTGTGTACCCCTTGTGTCTCGCTGTGTACCGATGTGTCCCCGCTGTGTCCCTGCTGTGTCTCCCTGCTGTCGCCCGCTGTGTCCCCACTGTGTTCCGCTGTGTCCCCTCTGTGTCGCAGCTGTGTCTTCCTGCTGTCCCCCG
>NW_012320841.1:0-1679 GCF_000151885.1 Dipodomys ordii
GCTTCTCTTTCTTCTTCTCCTGCTTCTCCTTCTGATTCTCATTCTGCTTCTCATTCTGTTTCTCCTTCTCCTTCTCGTTCTTCTGCTTTTCCTTCTGCTTCTCCTTCTGCTTCTGCTGCAACTGCTACTGCTTCTGCTTCTTCTGTTTCTTCTGCTTCTCCTTCTGCTTTTGATTCTCTTTCTGCTTCTGCTTCTGCTTCTCCTTCAGCTTCTCATTCTGCTTCTCCAGATTCGACTTCTTCTGCTTCTCCTGCTTCTCCTTCTGCTTCAGATTCTGCTTCTGCTTCTTCGGATTCTTATGCTTCTGCTTCTCCTGCTTCTGTTTCTTCTGCTTCCCCTCTTTCTCTTTCTGCTTCTCCTTCTGTTTCTGCTTCTCCTTCTCCTTCTGCTTCTTCTTCTTGTGCTTTACCTGCTTCTCTTTCTGCTTCTCCTTGTGCTTCTCCTTCTGTTTCTCCTTCTCCTTCTTGTTCTTCTGCTTTTCCTTCTGCTTCTCGTTCTGCTTCTGCTACAACTGCTACTGCTTCTACTTCTGTTTCATCTGCTTCTCCTTCTGATTTTGATTCTCCTTCTGCTTCTGCTTCTCCTTCTGCTTCTCCAGGTTCTGCTTCTTCTGCTTCTCCTGCTTCTCCTTCTGCCTGAGATTCTCCTTCTGCTTCTTCGAATTCTTATGCTTCTGCTTCTCCTGCTTCTGATTCTTCTGCTTCCCCTCCTTCTCTTTCTGCTTCTCCTTCTGTTTCTGCTTCTCCTTCTGCTTCTGCTTCTTGTCCTTCTCCTGTTTGTTCTGCTTATGCTTCTCCTGTTTCTGCATCTCCTGCTCCTCCTTCTGCTGCTCTTTCTGCTTCTCCTGCTGCTTTTCCTTCTCCTGCTCCTTCTTCTGCTTCTTTTTCTGCTTCTCCTTCTGTTTCTCCTTCTCCCTCACCTTCTCGTTCTTCTGCTTTTCCTTCTGCTTCTCCTTCTGCTTCTGCATCTTCTGCTTCTTCTGCTACTGCCTCTGCTTCTTCTGTTTCTTCTGCTTCTCCTTCTGCTTCTACTTCTGCTTTTGCTTCTCTTTCTGCTTCTGCTTCTCCTTCTGCTTCTCCACATTCTGCTTCTTCTGCTTCTCCTTCTGCTTCAGGTTCTGCTTCTGCTTCTTCGGCTTCTTCTGCTTCTGCTTCTCCTGCTGCTCCTTCTTCTGCTTCTCATGCTTCTCTTTCTGCTTTTGCTTCTGTTTCTGCTTCTCCTTCTGCTTCTGCTTCTTCTCCTTCTTCTGTTTCTTCTGATTCTGCTTCTCCTGCTTCTGCTTCTCCTGCTTCTCGTTCTGCTTCTCTTTCTGCTTCTACTTCTCCTTCTTCTGCTTCTCCTTCTGCTTCTGCTTCTCCTTCTGCTTCAATTTCTCCTTCTGCTTCTCATTCTGCTTCTGCGTCTTCTGTTTCTTCTGCTTCTCTTGCTTCTGCTTCTCCTGCTTCTCCTACTTCTCGTGCTGCTTTTCCTTCTGCGTCTCTTTCTGCTTCAGCTTATCCTTTTGCTTCTCCTACTCCTAATCCTTCTCTTTCGCCTTCTCCTTCTTCTTCTTGTGCTTGTCCTGGTGCTTCTGCTTCTGCTTATTCTACTATTTCTGTTTCTTCTGCTTCTGCTTCAGATTGTGCAAAATCTGTTTCTCCTTCTGCTTCAGATTCTGCTTCTGCATCTTCGGCTTCTCC
>NW_012320842.1:0-1679 GCF_000151885.1 Dipodomys ordii
GCAGAAGGAGAAGCAGAAGCTGAAGGAGAAGCAGAAAGAGAAGCTGGAGAAGCAGAAGATGCAGGAGAAGCAGAAGTAGAAGAAACAGAAGAAGCACAATCTGAAGCAGAAGCTGAAGAAACAGTATTAGTAGAATAAGCAGAAGCAGAAGCAGCATGAGAAGCAGAAGAAGAAGTCGGAGAAGGCGAGAGAGAAAGATTAGGAGTAGGAGAAGCAAAAGGATAAGCAGAAGCAGAATGAGACGCAGAAGGAAAAGCAGCACGAGATGTAGGAGAAGCAGGAGAAGTAGAAGCTGGAGAAGCAGAAGAAACAGAAGACGCAGAAGCAGAATGAGAAGCAGAAGGAGAAATTGAAGCAAAAGCAGAAGGAGAAGCAGAAGCTGATGGAGAAGGAGAAGAAGGAGAAGGAGAAGCAGAATGAGAAGCAGAACGAGAAGCAGGAGAATCATGCAGGAGAAGCAGAAGCAGAAGGAGAAGCAGAAACAGAAGGAAAACCAATAAGAGAAGCAGGAGAAGCAGAAGCAGAAGAAGCCTAAGAAGCAGAAGCAGAACCTGAAGCAGAAGGAGAAGCAGGAGGAGCAGAAGAAGCAGAACCTGGAGAAGCAGAAGCAGAAAGAGAAGCAAAAGCAGAAGGAGATGCAGAAGGAGAAGCAGAAGAAACAGAAGAAGCAGAGGCAGTAGCAGAAGAAGCAGAAGATGCAGAAGCAGGAGGAGAAGCAGAAGGAAAAGCAGAATAACGAGAAGGAGAAGGAGAAGGAGAAACAGAAGGAGAAGCAGAAAGAGAAGCAGAAGGAGGAGCAGGAGAAGGAAAAGCAGCAGGAGAAGCAGAAAGAGCAGCAGAAGGAGAAGCAGGAGAAGCAGAAACAGTAGAATCAGAAGCAGAAGAAACAGGAGAAGGACAAGAAGCAGAAGCAGAAGGAGAAGCAGAAACAGAAGGAGAAGCAGAAAGAGAAGGAGGGGAAGCAGAAGAAGCAGAAGCAGGAGAAGCAGAAGCATAAGAATTCGAAGAAGCAGAAGCAGACCTGAAGAAGAAGGAGAAGCAGGAGAAGCAGAAGAAGCAGAAGCAGCAGGAGAAGTAGAAGTAGGAGAAGGAGAAGCAGCAGCCGCAGAAGCAGTAGGAGAAGCAGAAGGAGAAGCAGCAGCAGCATGAGAAGCAGAAAGGGAAGCAGTAGAAGCAGAAGCAGCAGGAAAAGAAGAAGCGGAAGAAGGAGAAGAAGAAGAAGAAGAAGAAGAAGAAGAAGAAGAAGAAGAAGAAGAAGAAGAAGAAGAAGAAGAAGAAGAAGAAGAAGAAGAAGAAGAAGAAGAAGAAGAAGAAGAAGAAGAAGAAGGAGAAGGAGAAGGAGAAGCATAAGGAGAAGAAGTAGAAGCAGAAGAAGCAGAAGCAGGAGAAGCAGAAGCAGTAGAAAAAGAATAAGCATAAGAAGAAGAATCAGAGGGAGAAGCAGAAGAAGGAGAAGGAACAGCAGAAAGAGAAGTAGAAGGAGAATCAGAAGGAGAATCAGAAGAAGGAGTATCAGAAGCAGAAGAAGCAGCAGAAGGAGAAGCAGAAGCAGAAAAAGATGCAGAACGAGAAGCAGGAGAAGCAGAAGAAGCAGAAGCAGAAGGAGAAGCAGAAGTAGGAGAAGGAGAAGGAGAAGGAAGTGCAGCAGAAGCAATAGGAGAAGCAGAAGGAGAAGCAGA
>NW_012320843.1:0-1679 GCF_000151885.1 Dipodomys ordii
CTTCTTCTGATTTCTCTGACTCTAGACTCTCCTAGCAACTGACTTCTCTGACTTCTGATTTCTATTTCTGACTTCTCCTTCTGACTCCTTCTCAATCTTCTGATTTCTTCATCTTCTACTTCTCCCGCTTCTGCTCTCTGCTTCTCCTGATTGTCCTTCTGCTTCTGCTTCTCCTTCTCCCTCTTCTACTTCTCTTTCTGCTTCTGCTTCTTCTGATTCTCCAACTTCTCCTTCTGTTTCTGCTTCTCTTTCTGCTTCTGCATCTCCTTCTGCTTCACCTTCTGCTGCTCCTTCTCCTTCTTCTGTTTCTCCCTCTGCTTCTATTTCTGCTTCTTATGCTTCTTCTTTTTCTTCTGCTTCTGCTTCTCCTGCTTCTGCTTCTTATGCTTCTACTGCTTCTTCTTCTGGTTCTGCTTCTTCTGCTTCTACTTCTCTTTCTGCTTCTCCTGCTTGTTTTTCTGCTTCTTCTGCTGCTTCTCCTTCTGCTGCTTCTTTTACTACTCCTTGTGCTTCTCTTTTTGCTTCTCCTTCTGCTTCTGCTTCTTCTGTTTCTCCTGCCTGAATTTCTGGTTCTACTTCTTCTGCTGCTTCTCCTTCTTTTTCTGCTTCTACTTCTGCTTCTGTTTCTGCTTCTTCTCTTTCGGCTTCTCCTGCTTCTGCTTCTTGTCCTTCTCCTGCTTCTCTTTCTGCTTCTCATTCTGCTTCTGCTTCTCCTTCTGCTTCTCCTCCTTCACCTTCTCCTACTTCTGCTTCTCCTTCAGCTTCTGCTTCTTCTGCTTCTCCTGCTTCTCCTTCTGCTTGTGCTTTTCCTTATGCTTCTGCTTCTCCTTCTTTTGCTTCTCCTTTTGCTTCTGCTTCTTCTGCTTTTCCTGCTTCTCCTCCTGCTTCTGTTTCTTCTGCTTCTCCTGCTTCTCCTTCTGCATTTCTTCTACTTCTCCTTCTCCTTCTTCTGCTTCTCCTTCTGGTTCTCCTTTTGCTTCTTCTTCGTCTGCTTTACCTGCGTCTCTTTCTGCTTCTCCTTCTGTTTCTCCTTCTCCTTCTTGTTCTTGTGCTTTTCCTTCTGCTTCTGCTACAACTGCTTCTGCTTCTACTTCTTCTGTTTCTTCTGCTTCTCCTTCTGCTTTTGATTCTCTTTTTGTTTCTGCTTCTCGTTCTGCTTCTTATTCTGCTTCTTCAGATTCTGCTTCTTCTGCTTCTCCTGCTTCTCCTTCTGCTTCAGGTTCTCCTTCTGCTTCTTCACATTCTTATGCTTCTGCTTCTCCTGCTTCAGCTTCTTCTGCTTTCCCTCCTTCTCTTCCTGCTTCTCCTCCTGTTTCTGCTTCTCCTTCTGCTTCTGCTTCTTGTCCTTCTTGTGTTTCTTCAGCTTCTGCTTCTCCTGTTTCTGCATCTCTTGCTTCTCCTTCTGCTGCTCTTTCTGCTTCTCCTGCTGCTTTTCCTTCTCCTGCTCCTTCCTCTGCTTCTCTTACTGCTACTCCTTCTGTTTCTCCTACTCCTTCTCCTTCTCGATCTTCTGCTATTCCTTCTGCTTCTCCTTCTGCTTCTGCATCTTCTGCATCTTCTGCTACTGCCTCTGCTTTCTTCTGTTTCTCCTGATTCCCCTTCTGCTTCTCCTTACGCTTATGCATCACTTACTGCTTCAGCTTCTCCTTCTGCTTTTCCAATTCTGCTTCTTCTGCTTC
>NW_012320844.1:0-1679 GCF_000151885.1 Dipodomys ordii
GGACACAGTGGGGGCACAGTGAGACAGATCGGGACACAGTGGGACACAACGAGGACAAATCGTGAGACACAGTGGGGGACAGAGCGGGAGACAGCAGGGGACACAGAGAGGACACAGCAGGACACAGCGGGACACAGCAGGGACAGAGTGGGACCCAGTGGGGGATCCATTGAGGACACAGCGGGACACAGCGGGGGACACAGCGAGGACACAGCAGGGGACACAGCGGGGGACACTGCGGGACACAGCGAGGAACACAGCGAGGACACAGCGGGACCCAGCAGGACACAGCGTCGATACAGGTGGACACAGCGTTACACAGCGTGGTACACAGCGGTGGACACAACGGGACACAGTGGGGGCACAGCGGGAAACAGCGGAACACAGTGGGACACAGCTGGGACAAAGCGTGAGACACAGCGGGGACAGAGCGGGAGACAGCGGGGGACACAGCGAGGACACAGTGGGACTCAGCGGGACACAGCGTCGATACAGCGGGGACACAGTGGGCCACAGCGGGGTACACAGCTGGGGACACAACGGGGCACATCGGGGGACACAGCAAGGACTCAGCGGAACACAGAGTGGGACACAGTGAGGACACAGAGGGACACATCGGGACACAGCGGGACACAGCAGGAACACAGCAGTAGACACAGCGGGACACAGCAGGGGACACAGCGGGACACAGTGGGGACACAGAGAGGACAGAGCGGGACAAGGCGGGGACACAGCGGGAACTCAGCGGGGGACACAGCGGGGGACAAAGAGGGACACCACGGGACACAGCGGGACACAGCGGGGACAAGGGGGAGACAGAGCGGGACACAGAGAGGACACAGCGGGACACAGCAGGGGACATAGCAGGACACAGCGGGGGACACAGCGAGGACACAGCGGGGGACACTGCGGGACACAGCAGGGAACACAGCGAGGACACAGCGAGACCCAGCGGGACACAGCGTCGATACAGTGGGGATACAGCGTTACACAGTGTGGTACACATCTGTGGACACAAGGGGACACAGTGGGGGCACAGCGGGACACAGCGGGACACAGTGGGACAAAGCAAGGACAAATCGTGAGACACAGCGAGGGTCAGAGCAGGAGAGAGCGGGGGACACAGCGAGGACACAGCAGGGCACAGCGGGACACAGCAGGGACAGAGCGGGACACAGCGGGACACAGCGGGGGACACAGCGGGACACAGCGGGGGACACAGGGAAGACAGAGCGGGACAAGGCGGGGACACAGCGGGAACTCAGCGGGGGACACAGCGGGGGACAAAGCGGGACACCACGGGACACAGCGGGACACAGCGGGGACAAGGGGGAAACAGAGCGGGACACAGAGAGGACACAGTGGGACACAGCGGGGGACACAGCAGGACACAGCGGGGGACACAGCGAGGACACAGCAGGGGACACTGCGGGACACAGCAGGGAACACAGCGAGGACACAGCGAGACCCAGCGGGACACAACGTCGATACAGTGGGGATACAGCGTTACACAGTGTGGTACACATCTGTGGACACAAGGGGACACAGTGGGGGCACAGCGGGACACAGCGAGACACAGTGGGACAAAGCAAGGACAAATCGTGAGACACAGCGAGGGTCAGAGCGGGAGACAGCGGGGGACACAGCGAGGACACAGCAGGGCACAGCGGGACACAGCA
>NW_012320845.1:0-1679 GCF_000151885.1 Dipodomys ordii
CATCTGCTACTGCTTCTGTTTCTTCTGTTTCTTCTGCTCTCCTTCTGATTTTGGTTCTGTTTCTGCTTCTGCTTCTCCTTCTGCTTCTGCAGATTCTGCTTCTTCTGCTTCTCCTGCTTCTCCTTCTGCTTCAGGTTCTGCTTCTGCTTCTTCGGATTCTTATGCTTCTGCTTCTCCTGCTTCTGCTTCTTCTGCTTCCGCACCTTCTCTTTCTGGTTCTCCTTCTGTTTTTGCTTCTCCTTCTGCTTCTGCTTCTTCTCCTTCTTCTGTTTCTTCTGCTTCTGCTTCTCCTGCTTCTGCTTCTCCTGCTTCTCGTTCTGCTTCTCTTTCTGCTTTTCTTTCTGCTTCTCCTTCTCCTTCTTATGCTTCTCCTTCTGCTTCTGCTTCTCCTTCTGCTTCTGCTTCAATTTCTCCGTCTGCTTCTCATTCTGCTTCTGCGTCTTCTGTTTCTTCTGCTTCTCCTGCTTCTGCTTCTCCTACTTCTCGTGCTGCTTTTCCTTCTGCGTCTCTTTCTGCTTCTGCTTATCCTTTTGCTTCTCCTACTCCTAATCCTTCTCTCTCGCCTTCTCCATCTTCTTCTTCTGCTTCTCCTGCTGCTTCTGATTCTGCTTATTCTACTATTTCTGTTTCTTCTGCTTCTGCTTCAGATTGTGCTTCTTCTGTTTCTCCTTCTGCTTCAGATTCTGCTTCTGCTTCTTCGGCTTCTCCTGTTTCTTCTGCTTCTGCTTCTCCTGCTTCTTCTGCTTCTCCTGCTTCTCTTTCTGCTTCTCCTTCTGCTTCTGCTTCTCCTTCTGCTTCTGCTTCTGCTCTTCTCCTTCTTCGGTTTCTTTTGCTTCTGTTTCTTCTGCTTCTTCTTCTTCTGTTTCTTCTGATTCTACTTCTGCTTTTGCTTCTTCTGCTTCTCCTGCTTCTCCTTCTGCATCTTCTTCTGCTTCTGCTTCTCCTTCTGCTGCTTCTTCTGCTTCTGCTTCTCCTTCTTCTGCTTCTCCTTCTGCTTCTCCTTCTGCTGCTCCTTCTGCTTCTCGTTCTGCTTCTGATTCTCCTTCTGCTCTTCCTACTCCTAATCCTGCTCTTTCTCCTTCTCCTTCTTCTTCTTCTGCTTCTCGTTCTGCTTCTGCTACTGCTTCTTCTGCTTGTTCTGTTTCTTCTGCTTCAGGTCCTGCTTCTGCTTCTTCAGCTTCTTCTGTTTCTTCTGCTTCTGCTTCTCCTGCTACTGCTTCTTCTGCTTCTCTTTCAGCTTCTCCTTCTGCTTCTGCTTCTCCTTCTGCTCCTTCTCCTTCTTCTGTTTCTTCTTCTTCTTCTGCTTCTCCCGCTTCTGCTTCTTCTGCTTCTCCTTCTGCTCCTTCTCCTTCTTCTATTTCTTCTTCTTCTTATTCTTCTTCTTCTTCTTCTTCTTCTTCTTCTTCTTCTTCTTCTTCTTCTTCTTCTTCTTCTCCTTCTTCTTCTTCCTCTTCTTCTTCCTCTTCTTCTTCCTCTTCTTCTTCTTCTTCTTCTTCTTCTTCTTCTTCTTCTTCTTCTTCTCCTTCTTCTTCTCCTTCTTCTTCTTCTTCTTCTTCCTCTTCTTCTTCCTCTTCTTCTTCTTCTTCTTCTTCTTCTCCTTCTTCTTCTTCTTCTTCTTCTTCTTCTTCTTCTTCTTCTTCTTCTTCTTCTTCTTCTTCTTCTTCTTCTACTTCTTCTTC
>NW_012320846.1:0-1679 GCF_000151885.1 Dipodomys ordii
GGGACACAGCGAGGACACAGAGGGACACAGCGGGGACACAGCGGGGACTCAGCTGGGGACACAGTGGGGGACAAAGCGGGACACCACTGACACAGCGGGACACAGCGCGAAACAGCAGTGACCCTGCGGGGACACAGCGGGACACAGCGGGACAGAGTGGGGGACACAGCGGGACACAGCGGGGGACAGAGTGTGAGACACAGCGAGACACATCAGAGACAAAGCTATACACAGCGGGGTACATAGAGGGACACTGCGGGGAAACAGCGGGGGACACAGCGGGACACAGCGGGGAACACAGCGAGGACACAGCGGGACACAGCGGGACACAGCGTCGATACAGCGAGGACACAGTGGGACACAGCGGGGTACACAGCTGAGGACACAACGGGACACAGCGGGGGACACATTGAGGACACTGCAGGACACAGCGGGGGACACAGGGGGGACACAGCGGGACACAACGGGGGACACAGCGAGTACACATTTGGACACAGCGGGGACACAGCGGGACTCAGCGGGGGACACAGCAGTACACATCGGGACACAGCGGGACACAGCGGGGGACACAGAGGGGTACACAGCGGGACATAGCGGAACACATCGGGACACAGCAGGGACACAGCAGGGGACACAGCGGGACACAGAAGGGGACACAGCGGGACACAGCGGGGGACACAGCTGGGGACACAGCACAGCGGGACACAGCGGGACACAGCAGGACACAGTGGGTAACAAAGCGGGACACACAGCGGGACACAGCGAGACACAGCGGGGGACACAGCAGGGACACAGCGGGTCACAGCGGGGAAATAGTGGGGGACACAGCGGGGGACAAAGCGGGATACAGAAGGACACAGCGAGGACACAGCGGGACACAGGAGGACACAGCAGGGAAACAGCGGGGACACAGCGGGGGACACAGTGGGACACAGCGGGCACACAGAGGGACTCAGCGGTTACACAGCGAAGACACACCATGGACACAGCGGGACACAGCGGAGACACAGCAGGGACACAGTGAGACACAGCGAGGACACAGTGGGACACAGCGTGGGATACAGCGGGGGACAGCGGTAACACACCGGCGGACAGCATGGACACAGCGGGACACAGCGGGACACAGCAGGGGACACAGCGGGGACACAGAGGGGACAGCAGGCACACAGCGGGACACAGCGGAACACAGCAGGGCACAGCGGGACACAGCGGGTAACACAGCAGGGGCCACAGCGGGACACAGCGGGACACAGAGGGGGACACAGCATGGACACAGCGGCTCACAGCCAGGAAATAGTGGGGGACACAGCGGGGGACACAGCGGGACACAGGAGGACACACAGGGGACACAGCGGGGACACAGCGGGGGACACAGTGGGACACAGCGGGGACAGAGAGGGACTCAGCGGTTACACAGCGAGGACACACCAGGGACACAGCAGGACACAGCGGAGACACAGCGGGGACACAGCGGGACACAGGGAGGACACAGCGGGACACCGTGGGGGATACAGCGGGGGACAGCGGTGACACTCCGCCGGACAGCGGGACACAGCGGGGACACAGAGGGACTCAGCGGTTACACAGCGAGGACACACCAGGGACACAGCAGGACACAGCGGGACGCAGTGGGGACACAGCGGGACACAGCAGGACACATCGGGGGACACAGCAGGTGA
>NW_012320847.1:0-1678 GCF_000151885.1 Dipodomys ordii
TTCTTCTTCTTCTGCTTCTCCCGCTTCTGCTTCTTCTGCTTCTCCTGTTTGTCCTTCTCCTTCTGCTTCTCCTCCTTCTTCTCCTTCTCTTTCTGCTTCTGCTTCTTCTGATTCTCCAACTTCTCCTTCTTCTTCTCCTTCTGTTTCTGCTTCTCTTTCTGCTTCTGCGTCTCCTTCTGCTTCACCTTCTGCTGCTCTTTCTCCTTCTTCTGTTTCTCCCTCTGCTTCTGCTTCTTATGCTTCTTCTTTATCTTCTGCTTCTGCTTCTCCTGCTTCTGCTTCTTATGCTTCTACTGCTTCTTCTTCTGCTTCTTCTGCTTCTAATTCTATTTCTGCTTCTGCTTCTCCTGCTTATTTTTCTGCTTCTTCTGCTGCTTCTCCTTCTGCTGCTTCTTCTACTTTTCCTTCTGCTTCTCTTTTTGCTTCTCCTTCTGCTTCTTCTTCTGTTTCTTCTGTTTCTCCTGCCTGAATTTCTCGTTCTACTTCTGCTGCTTCTCCTTCTGCTTCTGCTTGTACTTCTGCTTCTGATTCTGCTTCTTCTGCTTCTTCTCTTTTGGCTTCTCCTGCTTCTGCTTCTTGTGCTTCTCCTGCTTCTCTTTCTGCTTCTCATTCCGCTTCTGCTTCTCCTTCTGCTTCTGCTTCTCCTCCTTCTCCTTCTCCTACTTCTGCTTCTCCTTCATCTTCTGCTTCTTCTGCTTCTCCTGCGTCTCCTTCTGCATCTCCTTCTGCTTGTGCTTGTCCTTATGCTTCTTCTTCTGCCTCTGCTTCTCCTTCTCCTTCTTTTGCTTCTCCTTTTGCTTCTACTTCTTCTGCTTTTCCTGCTTCTCCTTCTGCTTCTTCTTCTTCTGCTTCTCCTTCTGCATCTTCTTCTGCTTCTGCTTCTCCTTCTCCTTCTTCTGCTTCTCCTTCTTATTCTCCTTCTGCTTCTTCTTCTTCTGCTTTACCTGCTTCTCTTTCTGCTTCTCCTTCTGCTTCTCCTTTTGTTTCTCCTTCTCCTTCTTGTTCTTCTGCTTTTCCTTCTGCTTCTCGTTCTGCTTCTGCTACAACTTCTACTGCTTCTACTTCTTCTGTTTTTTCTCCTTCTCCTTCTGCTTTTGATTCTCTTTCTGCTTCTGCTTCTCCTTCTGCTTCTCCTTCTGCTTCTCCTGATTCTGCTTCTTCTGCTTCTCCTGCTTCTCCTTCTGCTTCAGGTTCTCCTTCTGCTTCTTCGGATTCTTATGCTTCTGCTTCTCCTGCTTCTGCTTCTTCTGCTTCCCCTCCTTCTCTTTCTGCTTCTCCTTCTGCTTCTACTTCTTGTCCTTCTCCTGTTTGTTCTGCTTATGCTTCTCCTGTTTCTGCATCTCCTGTTCCTCCTTCTGCTGCTCTTTCTGCTTCTCCTGCTGCTGCTCCTTCTCCTTCTCCTTCTCCCACTGCTTCTGCTTCTGCTTCTTTTGCTTATTCTTTTTCTTCTGCTTCTGCTTCTCCTGCTTCTGCTTCTTCTGCTTCTCCTTTTGCTTATGCTTCTCCGTCTGCTTCTGCTTCTGCTCTTCTCCTTCTTCTGTTTCTTCTGCTTATTCTTCTTCTGTTTCTTCTGATTCTACTTCTGCTTCTAGTTCTTCTCCTCTTTCTGCTTCTATTTCTGCTTCTTCTGATTCTCCTGCTTCTCCTTCTTGTCTCCTTCTGTTTCTGCTTCTCTTTC
>NW_012320848.1:0-1678 GCF_000151885.1 Dipodomys ordii
TAGTGCATGCGGCTCAGAGGACAAGTCCGGGCACTCGTAAAAAATAAAACAAAATGCCAATATAACTAGGGAGGTGAAATCTTCTTATAGCAAATCAGGAAGTAGGAAACCTGTACACGCAGACAGGATAGGAAATCCCAAGTAGCCACTCTTCCAACCCTACATATAACAACTGCATGAAGCCCGAGTTCTTCTCCTTCTCCTCCTCCTCCTCCTCCTCCTTCTCCTCCTCCTCCTCCTCCTCCTCCTCCTCCTCCTCCTCCTCCTCCTTCTTCTTCTTCTTCTTCTTCTTCTTCTTCTTCTTCTTCTTCTTCTTCTTCTTCTTCTTCTTCTTCTTCTTCTTCTTCTTCTTCTTCTTCTTCTTCTTCTGTATCTTCTGTTTCTGCTTCTCCTGCTTCTACATTTGTGCTTCTCCTGCTTCTCTTTCTTCTTCTCATTCTTCTGCTTCTCCTTCTGCATCTCCTATTGCTTCTGCTGCCCTTCCTTCTCCTTCTCCTCCTACTTCTGCTTCTTCTTCTGCTTCTGCTTCTTCTGCTTCTCCTGCTTCTCCTTCGGCATCTTCTTCTGCTTCTGCTTTTCCTTCTGCTGTTTCTTCTGCTTCTGCTTCTCCTTCTCCTTCTTCTGCTTCTCCTTCTGATTCTCCTTCTGCTTCTCCTTCTCCTTCTCGTTCTTCTGCTTTTCCTACTGCTTCTCCTTCTGCTTCTGCTACAACGACTACTGCTTCTGCTTCTTCTGTTTCTTCTGCTTCTACTTCTGATTTTGATTCTCTTTCTGCTTCTGCTTCTCCTTCTGCTTATCATTCTGCTTCTCCAGATTCTGCTTCTTCTACTAATCCTGCTTCAGGTTCTGCTTCTGCTTCTTCGGATTCTTATGCTTCTGCTTCCCCTCCTTCTCTTTCTGCTTCTCCTTCTGTTTCTGCTTGTCTTTCTGCTTCTCCTTCTGCTTCTGCTACTTCTCCTTCTTCTGTTTCTTCTTCTTCTGCTTCTCCTGCTTCTCCTTCTGCTTCTCTTCGTCTGCTTGTCTTTCTGCTTCTGCTTCTGCATCTCCTTCTGTTTGTGCTTGTCCTTATGCTTCTTCTACTACTTCTGCTTCTCCATCTCCGTCTGCTACTGCTTCTTCTGCTTTTCCTGCTTCTCCTTCTGCTTCTCCTTCTGCTTCTCCTTCTGTTTCTCCTTCTCCTTCTTGTTCTTCTTCTTTTCCTTCTGCTTCTTCTTCTGCTTCTGCATCTTCAGCTTCTTCTGCTACTGCTTCTGCTTCTTCTGTTTCTTCTGCTTCTCCTTCTGCTTTTGCTTCTCTTTCTGCTTCTGATTCTCCTTCTTCTTCTCCAGATTCTGCTTCTTCTGCTTCTCCTTCTGCTTCAGGTTCTTCTTCTGCTTCTTCGGCTTCTTCTGCTTCTATTTCTGCATCTCCTTCTGTTTCTGCTTCTCCTTCTACTTCTGCTTCTTCTCCTTCTTCTATTTCTTCTCCTTCTTCTTCTCCCGCTTCTGCTTCTCCTTCTTCTCCTTCTGTTTCTCCTTATGATTATCCTTCTGCTTCTCCTTCTCCTCCTACTTCTGCTTCTCCTTCTGCTTCTGCTTCTTCTTCTGCATCTTCTTCTGTTTCAATTTCTCATTCTTCTGCTTTTCATTCTGCTTCTGCTTCTCCTGCTTCTGCTTCTCCTGCTTCTGCTTCTCATTTT
>NW_012320849.1:0-1678 GCF_000151885.1 Dipodomys ordii
CGAGAAGCAGAAGGAGCATCAGAAGGAGAAGCAGAAGGAGAAACAGAAGGAGATGCAGAAGCAGAAGAAGCAGCAGAAGGAGAAGCAGAAGCAGAAGGATATGCAGAAGGAGAAGCAGAAGAAGCAAAAGCAGGAGAAGCAGAAGTAGGAGAAGGAGAATGAGAAGGAAGGGCAGCAGAAGGAATAAGAGAAGCAGAAGAAGAAGCAGAAGCAGAATGAGAAGCAGAAAGAGAAACAGTAGAAGCAGAAGAAGCAGGACAACAGAAGCAGACGATATATAAGAAGAAGAAGAAAAAGAAGAAGAAGAAGAAGAAGAAGAAGAAGAAGAAGAAGAAGAAGAAGAAGAAGAAGAAGAAGAAGAAGAAGAAGAAGAAGAAGAAGAAGGAGAAGCATAAGGAGAAGTAGTAGAAGCAGAAGAAGCAGAAACAGGAGAAGCTGAAGATACAGAATAAGCAAATGAAGCAGAAGCAGAAGCAGTGGGAGAAGCAGAAGAAGGAGAAGGAGAAGGAGAAGCAGAAAGAGAAGCAGAAGCAGAAAGAGAAGCAGATACAGAAGGAGAAGCAGATACAGAAGGAGAACAGAAGCAGGAGAATCAGAAGAAGCAGAAGTAGAAGCAGAAAGAGGAGAAGAACGAGAAGCAGAAGTAGAATCAGAAGAAACAGAAGTAGAAGAAACAGAAGCAAAAGAAACAGAAGAAGAAGAGCAGAAGCAGAAGGAGAAGCAGAAGCAGAAGGAGAAGCAGAAAGAGAAGCAGGAGATGCAGCAGCAGGAGAAGCAGAAGAAACAGGAGAAGCCGAAGAAGCAGAAGCAGAATATGAAGCAGAAGGAGAAACAGAAGAAGCACAATATAAAGCATAAGCAGAAGAAACAGAAATAGTAGAATAAGCAGAAGCAGAAGCAGCAGGAAAAGCAGAAGAAGAAGATGGGGAAGGCGAAAGAGGAATATTAGGAGTAGGAGAAGCAAAAGGATAAGCAGAAGCAGAAAGAGACGCAGAAGGAGAAGCAGCAAGAGAAGTAGGAGAAGCAGGAGAAGCAGAAGCAGGAGAAGCAGAATAAACAGAAGACGCAGAAGCAGAATGAGAAGCAGAAGGAGAAATTGAAGCAGAAGCAGAAGCAGAAGGAGAAACAGAAGCAGAAGGAGAAGCAGAGAAGGAGAAGGAGAAGGAGAAGCAGAAAGAGAAGCCGAAGGAGAAGCAGAAACAGAAGAAACAGAAGAAGGAGAAGAAACAGAAGGAGAAGCAGAAACAGAAGAAAAAGCAGAAAGAGAAGCAGGAGAATCAGAAGAAGCAGCAGCAGGAGAAGCAAAAGCAGAAGCAGAACCTGAAGCAGAAAGAGAAGCAGGAGAAGGAGAATCTGGAGAAGCAGAAGGAGAAGCAGAAGCAGAAAGAGAAGCAAAAGCAGAAGGAGAAGCAGAACTAGAAGCAGAAGAAACAGAAGAAGCAGAGGCAGTAGCAGAAGAAGCAGAAGATGCAGAAGCTTAAGGAGAAGCAGAAGGAAAAGCAGAAGAACGAGAAGGTGAAGAAGAAGGAGAACCAGAAGGAGAAGCAGAAAGAGCAGCAGAAGGAGGAGCAGGAGATGCAGAAACAGGAGGAGCATAAGCAGAACATACAGGAGAAGGACAAGAAGCAGAAGCAGAAGGAGAAGCAGATACAGAAGGAGAAGCAGAAAGAGAAGGTGA
>NW_012320850.1:0-1678 GCF_000151885.1 Dipodomys ordii
ATCACTGTTTCTCCTTCAGCTTCATATTCTGCTTCTGCTTCTTCGGCTTCTCCTGTTTCTTCTGCTTCTGCTTCTCCTGCTTCTTCTGGTTCTCCTGCTTCTCTTTCTGCTTCTCCTTCTGCTTCTGCTTCTCCTTCTGCTTCTGCTTCTGCTCTTCTCCTTCTTCTGTTTCTTTTGCTTGTTTCTTCTGCTTCTTCTTCTTCTGTTTCTTCTGATTCTACTTCTGCTTCTCCTTCTTCTCCTTCTCTTTCTGCTTCTTCTGATTCTCCTGCTTCTCCTTCTTGTTCTCCTTCTGTTTCTGCTTCTCTTTCTGCTTCTGCTTCTCCTTCTGCTGCTCCTTCTCCTTCTCCTTCTTCTGCTTCTCTCACTGCTCCTGCTTCTTCTTCTTTTGCTTATTCTTTTTCTTCTGCTTCAGCTTCTCCTGCTTCTGCTTCTTCTGCTTCTACTGCTTCTCCTTATGCTTCTCCTTATGCTTCTCCTTATGCTGCTGCTTCTTTTTCTTCTTCTTCTTCGTCTTCTTCTTCTTCTCTTTCTTCTGCTTCTGCTTTTCCTGCCTCTTCTGCTTCTACTGCTTCTCTTTCTGCTTCTTGTCCTTCTCCTGTTTCTTCTCCTTCTGCTTCTCCTTCTTCTGTTTCTTCTGCTTTTCCTGCTTCTCTTTCTGCTTCTCCTTCTGCTTCTCCTGCTTCTGCTCCTTCACCTTCTTCTGTTTCTTCTTCTTCTGCTTCTCCCGCTTGTGCTTCTTCTGCTTCTCCTGCTTCTCGTTCTGCTTCTCTTCGTCGGCTTCTCTTTCTATTTCTGCTTCTTCTGATTCTGATTCTTCTCCTTCTTCTTCTCCTTCTGATTCTGTTTCTTCTGCATTTCCTGCTTCTCCTTCTGCATCTCCTTCTGCTTGTGCTTTTCCTTCTGCTTCTTCTTCTGCTCTGGCTTCTCCTTCTCCTTCTTCTGCTTCTCCGTCTGCTTCTGTTTCTTGTGCTTTTCCTGCTTCTCCTTCTGCTTCTCCTTCTATTTCTCCTTCTCGTTCTTCTGCTATTCCTTCTGCTTCTCTTTCTGCTTCTGCATCTTCAGCTTCTTCTGCTACTGATTCTGCTTCTTCTGTTTCTTCTGCTTCTCCTTCTGCTTTTGCTTCTCTTTCTGCTTCTCCTTCTCCTTCTGGTTCTCCTTCTTCGTCTCCAGATTCTGCTTCTTCTGCTTCTCCTTCTGCTTTAAGTTCTGCTTTTTGCTTCTTCGGCTTCTTCTGCTTCTATTTCTGCTTCTCCTTCTGTTTCTACTTCTCTTTCTGCTTCTGCTTCTTCTCCTTCTTCTATTTCTTCTGATTCTGCTTCTCCAGCTTCTGCTTCTCCTACTTCTCCTTCTATTTCTCTTTATGCTTCTCCTTCAGCTTCTCCTTCTTCTGCTTCTACTACTGCTTCTACTTCTCCTTCAACATCTTCTTCTATTTCAATTTCTCCTTCTTCTACTTTTCATTCTGCTTCTGCTTCTTCTGATTCTCCTGCTTCTCCTTCTCATTCTCCTTCTCTTTCTGCTTCTGCTTATCCTTCTTTTTCCCCTACTTCTAATCCTTCTCTTTCTCCTTGTTCTTCTTCTACTTCTCATTCTTCTTCTGCTTCTTCTGCTGATTCTGTTTCTTCTGCTTCTACTTTTCCAGCTTCTGCTGCTTCAGCTTCTCCTTAAACTTCAG
>NW_012320851.1:0-1678 GCF_000151885.1 Dipodomys ordii
ACGCAGGATGTGGTCTGGGGTGTACAATAACTTCTCTGGCTCTCCGCCAAAAGGGCAGCGTTGGTTACTCCTGGTTTTGAAGGATAAAAATTCCCACCAGATTATAATTATGAGTGTTGTCTGTACAAGCCGAGCGGTGAAAGAAGCATCTGAAGACGGTCTATTGACTCTCCAAGTGGCGGTGAGCATTCTCCCCCTCCCCCTCCGCAACACGTCGGCTGGCGGTCGAAACCCCGCCCTCCCCCCTCCCCCTCTTCATGGCTACGACAGAGGAAAAGCAAATGATGATAATAATGAATCATAACAACCTATATGTATGTGTATGTCAGAACTCTCACTCCCCACTGCCGGGTAGGTGAGGACTGACTGACTGAGTGAGTGACTGACCCGACCCGTGTTTTGCCCCTCCCGCCGCCCCATCCACCTTGTCGACAGCGAACGCGCGCCATCTAGTGCTGGTTTTGTGAATTGCAGTTTTCTCTCATGAAATGCATGGGGGAAAAAAAAGAACAAACAAACCACGCACTGACTGACTGACAAAACCGGCCCAGGCTGGCTGGCCCCGAGAGAGACTGCCTTCTTTTCAGAGAAGGGGTGGGGTGGGGATGATGATGTGCCTCGTTGGAGTATGGGGCCCATGCATAGGCAGGCAGGCAGGCAGGCAGGCTCGGAGTGGGACCGTTGTGTGTTGGAGCGCCAGTACAGTAGCTCAAGCCCCAGGATTGACTGGCAAGTCGAGAGGAAAAGGAGGGAGGGAGTGCGGGCGGGCGGGCGGGCGGGAGAGAGAATTCAAACGAGAGAGAGAGAGACAGACAGACAGACAGGCAGACAGACAGACAGACAGACAGACAGAGACAAAGAGAGACACAGAGAGAGAAATAGAGAAACATAAACAGAGAGACAAGAGACAGAGACGTGGTGAATTGGTCCGGCTGGACTACATACATGC
The DNA here is from genome assembly GCF_000151885.1 of Dipodomys ordii. Taxonomy (NCBI): domain Eukaryota; kingdom Metazoa; phylum Chordata; class Mammalia; order Rodentia; family Heteromyidae; genus Dipodomys; species Dipodomys ordii. Next base: position 950 of record NW_012320851.1, read on the forward strand.
TCTGTCGCGTCCGATCTTTGAGTTTCCTCAAAGATGCACGCACGCACACACACAGATACACTGAGATGCCCTCTGCCCCCTCTTCTCTCCTCTCCAATTCCCCCGCCCCCTCCCCCCTCCTCCCCGTCAGGCACCAGAAATGAGATCCCTCCCCTTCGCCTATCGCGTCGTCAATTACAAACAAAAGGCAGCGTGAGATTCAAGCAAATTTGTTTTATTTTGTTCTGAGTGTAGGGTTGTGGATTTTGGTGCGGGGGGGGGGGGTCGGAGGTCGTGGTCGTGGTTGAGTAATCTCCTGCGGGGGGAGGGTGAGGATGGACGGTTACGCCACCTGCATGGATGGCTCGCGTTCCCCTCTGGCTGTCTGGTTGCCGCTGAGTGCTTCAGATATCACCATCCGGTCAGGACGCAGGGGCTGGAAGATAAACAGATATTAAAGAGATAATTAGGAGCAGGACTCCGGGGAAGCCCGAAGGCGGGGGGGCGGGGGAGGGATAGAATGGTGGAGAGGAGGGGAGACGGATCTATGCAGGGAACGAGCGACTCCTCCCCCTCCCTCTCCCCCTCCGCAACACGTCGGCTGGCGGTCGAAAGCCCGCCCTCCCCCCTCCCCGTCGTCATGGCTACGACAGAGGAAAAGCAAATGATGATAATAATGAATCATAACAAGCTATATGTATGTGTATGTCAGAACTCTCACTCCCCACTGCCGGGTAGGTGAGGACTGAC
>NW_012320852.1:0-1678 GCF_000151885.1 Dipodomys ordii
GCAATGTCCCATTGTGTACCCCGCTGTGTCCAACTTTGTCCCCGCTGTGTCTCGTTGTGTCCCACGCTCTGTCCCACATTGTGTCCCGCAGTGTCCCCCGTTGTGTCCCGCTGTGTCCCCCGCTGTGTCCTGCTGTGTCCCCCGCTGTGTCTCACGCTGTGTTCTGCTGTGTCCCCCGCTGTTTCCCCCGCTGTGTCCCGCTGTGTCCTTTTGTGTCACGCTGTTTCCCCGCTGTGTCCCTGCAGTGTCCCATTGTGTACCCCGCTGTGTCCAACTTTGTCCCCGCTGTGTCTCGTTGTGTCCCACGCTCTGTCCCACATTGTGTCCCGCAGTGTCCCCCGCTGTGTCCCGCTGTGTCCCCTGCTGAGTCCCCACTGTGTCCCCGCTCTGTCCCGTTGTGTCCCCCGCTGTGTCCTGCTGTGTCCCGCTGTGTCCCGTTGTGTCCTTGCTGTGACCCGCTCTGTCCCCACTGTATCGACGCTGTGTCCCGCTGTGTCCGCGCTGTTTTCCCCCTGTGTCCCGCTGTGTACCACTCTGTGTCCCCCACTGTGTCCCGCTGTGTCCCCCGCTGTGACCCACTGTGTCCCGCTGTGTCCCCCACTGTGTCCCTGCTGTCTCCCCGGTGTGTCCCACTGTGTCCCGCTGTGTACTGCTGTGTCTCCCGCTGAATTCCTCTGTTTCCCCGCTGTGTCCCAATGTGTCCTCGCTGTGTCATGCTCTGTAATGCTCCATCCCCGCTGTGTCCCGCTGTGTCCTGCTGTGTCCCCACTGTGTGCCCGCTGTGTCCCTCTGTGTACCCCGCTGTGTCCAGCTGTGTCCCCGCTGTGTCCCGCTGTGTCCCCTGTCCCCTGTTGTCCCGCGCTTTGTCCCCCGCTGTGTCCCGCTGTGTCTCGCTGTGTTACACTGTGTCCCGTGTTGTCCCGCTTGGTCCCCCGCTGTGACCTCGCTGTGTTTCCCGCTGTGTCCCTCTGTGTACCATTCTGTGTCCCCAGCTGTGTCCCGCTGTGTACCCCGCTGTGTCCAGCTATGTTCCCGCAGTGTCCCCGCTGTCTCCCGCTGTGTCCTGGCTGTGTCCACCGCTGTGTCCCGTTGTGTCCCCAGCTGTGTACCCCGCTGTGTCCCGCTGTGTTCCCGCTGTATCCACGCTGTGTCCTGCTGGGTCCCGCTGTGTCCTCGCTGTGTTCCCCGTTGTGTCCCGCTGTGTACCCCGCTGTGTCCCCCACTGTGTCCCTGCTGTGTCCCTGCTGTGTCCCCACTGTGTCCCGCTGTGTCCCCCGCTGTGTCCTCCGCTGTGTCCCTGCTGTGTCCCTGCTGTGTCCCCGCTGTGTCCCGCTGTGTCCCGCTGTGTCCTCGATGTGTCCCACGCTGTGTTCCGCTGTGTCCCCCGCTGTGTCCTGCTGTGTCCCGCGGTGTCCCCGCTGTATTGACGCTGTGTCCTTCGCTGTGTCCCGCTGTGTCTCGCTGTGTCCCTGCTGTGACCCGCTCTGTCCCCGCTGTATTGACGCTGTGTCCCGGTGTGTCCCGCTCTGTCCACGCTTTGTTCCCGGCTGTGTCCCGCTGTGTACCCCTCTGTATCCCCCGCTGTGTCCCGCTGTGTCCCGCGCTGTGTCCCCAATGTGTGCCCCCTGTGTCCCGCTGTGTACCCCGCTGTGTCCAGCTGTGTCCCCGCTGTGTCCTG
>NW_012320853.1:0-1678 GCF_000151885.1 Dipodomys ordii
CTTTTTTTATTTTTCATGTTGATGTTTTTGTTGTTTTAGTTTTTGTTTTAGTTGTTTATTTTTATTTGATGATTTTATTATTTTGTTTTTTGTAGATTATGAAGATGTAGAATAAGTATATGATGTTGAAGAAGAAGAAGGTGAATTGATGTATTAAGAGAAGGAGTTGAGAAGGAAAACTAGGAGCATTTTTGAAGCTAATGCTGTATTAGTAGCATTATAAGGAGATGAAGGATTAGCATGAGAAGCAGAAGCATTAGCAAAAGTAGAAAGAGTAGCAAAAGGAGAAGCATTAGGAGAAGCTGAAATAGAAGCATAATAAGAAGCTGAAGCAGTAGCAGAGGAAGCTTAAGATGAAGCCGTAGCCGAAGCCGAATCCGAAGCCGAAACCGAAGTTGAAGAAGAAGAAGCATAATCAGAAGAAGCATAAGAAGCTGAAGCTGTAGCAGAAGCAGAAGCAGAAGCAGAAGCAGAATCAGAAGCAGAAGCAGAAGCATAAGAAGAAGAAGATGAAGAAGAAGAAGAAGAAGAAGAAGAAGAAGAAGAAGAAGAAGAAGAAGAAGAAGAAGAAGAGAGAATAGAGGAGGAGGAGGAGGAAGAACAAGGAGGAGGAGGAGGAAGAAGGAAGAGGAGGAGGAGAAGAAGAATGAGAAGGAGTAGCAGGAGAAGAAGAAGGAGAAGCAGAAGGGGAAGCAAGAGAAGCAGAAGAAGCAGAAGTAGGAGAAGCAGAAGAAACAGAAGAAGCTGAAGTACCAGAAGCAGAAGGTGAAGCAGAAGCAGAAGGAGAATCATAAGGAGAAGCAGAAGAAAGAGAAGGAGAAGAAGAAGCAGGAAAAGCAGCAGAAGATGTTGCTGGAGAAGAAGAAGAAGAAGAAGAAGAAGAAGAAGAAGAAGAAGAAGAAGAAGAAGAAGAAGAAGAAGAAGAAGAAGAAGAAGAAGAAGAAGAAGAAGAAGAAGAAGAAGAAGAAGGTGAAGGAGAAAGAGAAGGAATAGAGAAGGAAAAGTAGGAGCAGAAAGAGAAGCAAAAGCAGAAGTAGAAGCAGGAAAAGGAGAAGAAGGAGAAGCAGGAGAAGCAGAAGCAGTAGCAAAAGTAGAAAGAGAAGCAAAAGGAGAAGCAGAAGGAGAAGCAGAAAGAGAAGCAGAATAAGAAGCAGAAGCAGAAGCAGAGGAAGGCGAAGAAGAAGCCGAAGCCGAAGCCGAAGCCAAAGCCGAAGCCGAAGCCGAAGCCGAAGCCGAAGAAGAAGAAGAAGAAGCAGAAGCAGAAGAAGCAGAAGCAGCAGAAGCAGCAGAAGAAGCAGAAGAAGCAGAAGAAGCAGAAGCAGAAGAAGAAGAAGAAGAAGAAGAAGAAGAAGAAGAAGAAGAAGAAGAAGAAGAAGAAGAAGAAGAAGAAGAAGAAGAAGAAGAAGAAGAAGAAGAATAGAGGAGGAGGAGGAGGAAGAACAAGGAGGAGGAGGAGGAAGAAGGAAGAGGAGGAGGAGAAGAAGAATGAGAAGGAGTAGCAGGAGAAGAAGAAGGAGAAGCAGAAGGGGAAGCAAGAGAAGCAGAAGAAGCAGAAGTAGGAGAAGCAGAAGAAACAGAAGAAGCAGAAGTACCAGAAGCAGAATGTGAAGCAGAAGCAGAAGGAGAATCATAAGGAGAAGCAGAAGAAGGAGAAGGAGAAGAAGAAGCAGGAAAAGCA
>NW_012320854.1:0-1677 GCF_000151885.1 Dipodomys ordii
CCTGCTTCTGCTTCTCCTGCTTCTCCTACTTGTCTTGCTGATTATCCTTCTGCGTCTCTTTCTGCTTCTGCTTATCCTTTGGCTTCTCCTACTCCTAATCCTTCTCTTTCGCCCTCTCCTTCTTCTTCTTCTTCTTCTGCATCTCCTGGTGCTTCTGCTTCTGCTTATTCTACTATTTCTGTTTCTTCTGCTTCAAATTGTGCATCTTCTGTTTCTCCTTCTGCTTCAAATTCTGCTTCAGCTTCTTCGGCTTCTCCTGTTTCTTCTGCTTCTGCTTCTCCTGCTTCTTCTGCTTCTCCTGCATCTCTTTCTGCTTCTCCTTCTTCTTCTGCTTCTGCTTCTGCTCTTCTCCTTCTTCTGTTTCTTTTGATTCTGTTTCTTCTTCTTCTTTTTCTTCTTCTTCTTCTTCTTCTTCTTCTTCTTCTTCTTCTTCTTCTTCTTCTTCTTCTTCTTCTTCTTCTTCTTCTTCTTCTTCTTCTGTTTCTTCTGATTCTATTTCTGCTTCTCCTTCTTCTCCTCTTTCTGCTTCTACTCCTGCTTCTTCTGATTCTCCTGCATCTCCTTCTTGTTCTCCTTCTGTTTCTGCTTCTCTTTCTGCTTCTCCTTCTCCTTCTGCTGCTCCTTCTCCTTCTCCTTCTTCTGCTTCTCCCACTGCTTCTGCTTCTGCTTCTTTTGCTTATTCTTTTTCTTCTGTTTCTGCTTCTCCTGCTTCTGCTTCTACTGCTTCTCCTTATGCTTCTCCTTATGCTTCTCCTTATGCTGCTGCTTGTTCTTCTTCTTCCTCTTCCTCTTCTTCTTTTTCTTCGTCTTCTTCTTCTCTTTCTTCTGCTTCTGCTTTGCCTGCTTCTTCTGCTTCTACTGCTTCTCTTTCTGCTTCTCATTCTGCTTCTGCTTCTCCTTCTGCTTCTCCTATTGCTTCTGTTGCACTTCCATATCCTTCTCCTTCTCCTACTTCTGCTTCTCCATCTGCTTCTGCTTCTTCTGCTTCTCCTGATTCTCGTTCTGCATCTTTTTCTGCTTCTGCTTCTCCTTCTGCTGCTTCTTCTGCTTCTGCTACTCCTTCTGCTTCTCCTTCTGATCTGATTCTCCTTCTACTTCTCTTTCTGCTGCTCCTTCTCCTTCTTCTGCTTCTGCCTCTGATTCTTCTTCTTATGCTTATTCTTTTTCAACTACTTCTGCTTCTCCTGCTTCTGCTTCTACTTCTTCTCCTTATGCTTCTCCTTCTCCTTCTTCTCCTTCTTCTTGTTCTTGTTCTTCTTCTTCTTCTTCTTCTTCTTCTTCTTCTTCTTCTTCTTCTTCTTCTTCTTCTTCTTCTTCTTCTTCTTCTTCTTCTTCTTCTTCTTCTTCTTCTTCTCTTTCTTCTGCTTCTTCTTTTCCTGCTTCTTCTGCTTCTACTGCTTCTCTTTCTGCTTCTCATTCTGCTTCTGCTTCTCCTTCTGCTTCTCCTATTGCTTCTGCGGCTCTTCCTTCTCCTTCTCCTACTTCTACTTCTCCTTCTGCTTCTGCTTCTTCTGCTTCTCCTGCTTCTCCTTATGCATCTTCTTCTGCTTCTGCTTCTCCTTCTGCTGCTTCTTCTGCTTCTTTATCTCCTTCTGCTTCTCCTTCTGCTTCTTCTGCTTCTCCTGATTCTCCTTCTGCTTCTCCAAAAAAGTTTCTCCTTCTCCTTCTCGTTCATTC
>NW_012320855.1:0-1677 GCF_000151885.1 Dipodomys ordii
GATTCTACTTCTGCTTCTCTTCTTCTCCTTCTCTTTCTGCTGCTACTTCTACTTCTTCTGATTCTCCTGCTTCTCCTTCTTGTTCTCCTTCTGTTTCTGCTTCTCTTTCTGCTTCTGCTTCTCCTTCTGCTGCTCCTTCTCCTTCTGCTTCTCCCTCTGATTCTGCTTCTTATGCTTATTCTTTTTCTTCTGCTTCTGCTTCTCCTGCTTCTGCTTCTTCTGCTTCTACTGCTTCTCCTTATGCTTCTCCTTCTCCTTCTTCTTCTTCTTCTTCTTCTTCTTCTTCTTCTTCTTCTTCTTCTTCTTCTTCTTCTTCTTCTTCTTCTTCTTCTTCTTCTTCTTCTTCTTCTTCTTCTTCTTCTCGTTCTTTTGCTTCTGCTATTCCTGCTTCTTCTGCTTCTACTGCTTCTCTTTCTGCTTCTCCTTCTGCTTCTGCTTCTCCTTCTGCTTCTCCTATTGCTTCTGCTGCTCTTCCTTCTCCTTCTCCTACTTCTGCTTCTCCTTCTGCTTCTGCTTCTCCTTCTGCTTCTCCTTATATTTCTCTTTCTCCTTCTCGTTCTTCTGCTTCTACTTCTGCTTTTGCTGCTGCTACTTATGCTTCTTCTGTTTCTTTTGCTTCTGCTTCAGTTGCTTCTGCTTCTTAGCTTCTCCTGCTTCTCCTGCTTCTGTTTCTGCTTCTTCTTCTTCTTCTCTTTCGGGTTCTCCTGCTTCTGCTTCTTGTGCTTCTCCTGCTTCTCTTTCTGCTACTCATTCTGCTTCTGCTTCTCCTTCTGCTTCTGCTTCTCCTCCTTCTCCTTCTCCTTCTCCTACTTCTGCTTCTCCTTTACCTTCTGCTTCTTCTGCTTCTCCTGCTTCTCCTTCTCCATCTCCTTCTGCTTGTTCTTATGCTTCTTCTTCTGCTTCTGCTTCTCCTGCTTCTTTTGGTTCACCTTTTGCTTCTGCTTCTTTTGCTTTTCCTGCTTCTCCTTCGGCTTCTCCCTCTGCCTCTCCTTCTGCTTCTCCTTCTGTTTCTCCTTCTTCTTCTCGTTCTTCTGCTTTTCCTTCTGCTTCTACATCTGCTCCTTCTCCCTCTGCTTCTGCTTCTCATGCTTCTTCTTTTTCTTCTGCTTCTGCTTCTCCTGTTTCTGCTTCTTCTGCTTCTCCTGCTTCTCTTTCTGCTTCTCCTGCTGCTTGTCCTTCTGCTCCTCCTTCTCCTTCTTCTACTTCTCCTTCTGCTTCTACTTCTGCTTCTTCTTCTTCTCCTTCTGCTTCTCCAGCTTCTCCTTCTTCTTTTGCTTCTTCTTCTCCTTTTGCTTCTTCTTCTCCTTTTGCTTCTTCTTCTTCTTCTTCTTCTTTTTCTTCTACTTTTTCTTCTTCTTCTTCTTCTTCTTCTTCTTCTTCTTCTTCTTCTTCTTCTTCTTCTTCTTCTTCTTCTTCTTCTTCTTCTTCTTCTTCTTCTTCTTCTTCTTCTGTATCTCCTGTTTCTGCTTCTCCTGCTTCTGCCTTTGTGCTTCTCCTGCTTCTCTTTATTCTTCTCATTCTTCTGCTTCTCCTTCTGCTTCTCCTATTGCTTCTGCTGCCCTTCCTTCTCCTTCTCCTTCTCCTACTTCTGCTTCTCCTTCTGCTTCTGCTTCTTCTGCTTCTCACTGCTTCTCCTTCTGCATCTTCTTCTGCTTCTGCTTCTCCTCTGCTGCTTGA
>NW_012320856.1:0-1677 GCF_000151885.1 Dipodomys ordii
TCTTCTCCTTCTCTTTCTGCTTCTTCTAATTCTCCTGCTTCTCCTTCTTGTTCTCCTTCTGTTTCTGCTTCTCTTTATACTTCTGCATCTCCTTCTGCTGCTCCTTCTCCTTCTGACTTCTTCTGCTTCTCCCACTGCTTCTGCTTCTGCTTCTTTTGCTTATTCTTTTTCTTCTGCTTCTGCTTCTCCTGCTTCTGCTTCTTCTGCTTCTACTGCTTCTCCTTATACTTCTTTTTATGCTTCTCCTTATGCTTCTCCTTCTTCTTCTCTTTCTTCTGCTCCTGCTTTTCCTGCTTCTTCTGTTTCTACTGCTTCTCTTTCTGCTTCTCATTCTGCTTCTGCTTCTCTTTCTGCTTCTCCTATTGCTTCTGCTCTTCTCCTTCTGTTTCTTCTGTTTCTGCTTCTCCTGCTTCTTCTTCTTCTGCTTCTCCTACTTCTTCTTCTTCTTCTCCGTCTCATTCTCCTTCTCCTTCAATTTCTCCTTCTTGTGCTTCTCATTCTTCTTCTGCTTCTTCTTTTCCTGCTTCTGCTTTTTCTGTTTCTCCTTCTGCTTCTCCTTCTGCTTCTCTTTCTGCTTCTTATTCTGCTTCTGCTCCTCCTACTCCTAATCCTTCTCTTTCTCCTTCTTCTTCTGCTTCTCGTTCTGCTTCTGCTTCTTCTGTTTGTTCGGTTTCTTCTGCTTCTGCTTTTCCAGCTTCTGCTGCTTCTGCTTGTCCTTCCGCTTCAGGTTCTCCTTCTGATTCTTCGGCTTCTTCTGTTTCTTCTGCTTCTGCTTCACCTGCTACTGCTTCTTCTGCTTCTCTTTCTGTTTTCTCCTTCTGCTTCTGCTTCTCCTTCTGCTCCTTCTCTTTCTTCTGTTTCTTCTTCTTCTTCTTCTACATCATCTTCTTCTTTTCTTCATCTTCTTCTTCTGCTTCTCCCGCTTCTGTTTCTTCTGCTTCTCCTGCTTGTCCTTCTCCTTCTGCTTCTCCTTCTCCTTCTTCTGATTCACTTTCTGCTTCTGCTTCTTCTGAATCTCCAACTTCTCCTTCTTCTTCTTCTATTTCTGCTTCTCTTTCTGCTTTTGCATTTCCTTCTGCTGCACCTTCTGCTGCTCCTTCTCCTTCTGTTTCTCACTCTGCTTCTGCGTCTTATGCTTCTTCTTTTTCTTCTGGTTCTGCTTCTCCTGCTTCTGCTTCTTCTGCTTCTACTGCTTCTTCTTCTGCTTCTACTTCTCTTTCTGCTTCTGCTTCTCCTGCTTGTTTTTCTGCTTCTTCTGCTGCTTTTTCTACTTCTCCTTCTGCTTCTCTTTTTGCTTCTCCTTCTGCTTCTGCTTCTTCTGTTTCTCGTGCCTGAATTTCTGGTTCTACTTCTTCTGCTGATTCTCCTTCTGCTTCTGCTTCTCCTTCTGCTTCTGTTTCTGCTTCTTCTCTTTCGGCTTCTCCTGCTTCTGCTTCTTGTCCTCCTCCTGCTTCTCTTTCTGCTTCTCATTCTGCTTCTGCTTCTCCTTCTGCTTCTGCTTCTCCTCCTTCTCCTTCTCCTACTTCTGCTTCTCTTTCAGCTTCTGCTTCTTCTGCTTCTCCTGCTTCTCCTGCTTCTCCTTCTGCATCTCCTTCTGCTTGTGCTTGTCCTTATGCTTCATCTTCTGCCTATGCTTCTCCTTCTCCTTCTTTTGCTTCACCTTTTGCTTCTGTGAGA
>NW_012320857.1:0-1677 GCF_000151885.1 Dipodomys ordii
TAGATTTAGTTTGATCATTTATTAATCAAAGGGTTACAATAAAATGTATGTAATTTTCCAGGGGCTGGTTCTTATTTAGAAAGGAGTTTTCCTTCCAAAGAAGCCTTCAAAATAAGCATTATTTTCACTGTATCCCTAGCTCATCCTTTTAGAAGAGGGGGGCACTATCAGGAAGGAAATCTGGCTGGTTCTTCGGGAATAAAAAATTATGAAATACAAGAGAGACTTTTGAAACTCATAGTATCTGCAAGCAGCACATTTTCTTTATCTGCTTTTGTAAGCAATTAATGTATCAGCATGTTTTAGCCCTTTTAGCATTTATATACATTCAAATCATAGCAAATGTATTCATTACAGTGACCATTCTCTATCACCTTCCTCCTAAAGACATTCACTTGACTGAGCATATGCTCATCAGAAAACTGTATTTCCCTATCAAGAATGCTGAATTATTTAGCAGCTTTATTGTGGTATCCGGGTTTTTGATAAGAGTTGAGCAGGCGGTGTGGATTCAATTCTTCCAATGGTGACACTGGCTCAGCCTTTACCCTCCACGTGGTATTGTGAATCCTGGCAAATACCCCTAAACAGGTGGCAGTGCTCAGCAGTATAATTTGGAGCCCAAAACTTGGAAGAAGAGCTTTAGAATGGTAGGGACTGATTTCATTTTTGTCAATGTCTCCCTGTCTGCCTTCTGCCCTGAGGTTGCAGGGGAATACACCACCACCCTCACTCAAAGCTACCCCCCCGCACCGACGTTGTATAGCTCGTTTTGGACATGACAACTTGTACTTCTCATTGTTGCATCAGATCCACCTGTATCCTTAAACAACTGGTTTTTCCCCATCTCCTCCACAAGTTATACTGACATCAAATATAGTGAAAGCAGGGGTTATACTGTGGGGGAGGGACATACAAAGCAACAAAGAGATAATCTTATAAATGCGTTAGAAACACATGCATGAAAGAAAAAACATTAAAATACATATCTAAGGGTTCATTTTCCTGACATCACATTATCTGACATTTTCCGCTTGACTCATACATATACTAGATATTGCAAATAAGGGAAACCATGGGACCTATGTTTCTTTGGGCCTGGCTTACTTCACTTAATATAATTTTTTCCAAGTTTTTCCATTTCCTAACAAATGGGGCAATGTCATTCTTTCTGATGGAGGCATAGAATTCCATTGTGTATATATACCACATTTTCTTGATCCATTCATCTATTGAGGGGCATCTGGGTTGGTTCCAGATCTTAGCTATGGTAAATAATGGTGCAATAAACATAGTTGTGCTGGTAGCTTTAGTGTGGTCTTGTTTGTAAGCATTTGGGTAAATGCCCAAAAGTGGGATTGCTGGCTCATAGGGGAGCTTTATGTGAAGTCTTTTGAGGAACCTCCATACTGCTTTCCAAAGTGGTTGAACAAGTTTACAATCCCACCAACAATGAAGTAAGGTTCCTTTCTGTCCACATCCCCTCCAGCATCTGTTGTTGTTAGAGTTCTTGATTTTTGCTGTTCTAACTGGGGTGAGGTGATATCTCAATGTTGTTTTGATTTGCATTTCTTTTATGGCTAGGGATGTTGAACATTTCTTCATGTGTCTATTGGCCATCCATTCTTTCTTCTTCAGAGAAGTTTCTCTTTTAAGTCTTCGCCCACTTATTTATTT
>NW_012320858.1:0-1677 GCF_000151885.1 Dipodomys ordii
TCAGAAAGGAGCTTAAAGGAAAAAGATTATGTAACAATTTCATATTTAAAGAAGAATAGTCATTTTCATACTTCTATAAAAAGAAAAAATTTCATGGAGCGAGAATTAATCGGGGGAGCCAGGTGTCGGTGCTTTCTTTCCCTTATAATTTCTCATCCTTCCTCTGTAGTATTGAGTACTCGAAACCCCGCCCTACCCCTAGACCGTCGTCATGGATACGACAGAGGAAAAGCAAATGATGATAATAATGAATCATAACAACCTATAGGTATGTGTATGTCAGAACTCTCACTCCCCACTGCCGGGTAGGTGAGGACTGACTGAATGAGTGAGTGACTGACCCGACCCGTGTTTTGCCCCTCCCGCCGCCCCATCCACCTTGTCGACGGCGAACGCGCGCCATCTAGTGGTGGTTTTGTGAATTGCAGTTTTCTGTCATGAAATGCATGGGGGAAAAAAAGACCCTCCCCCTGCCCACCCCCGCCTTCAGGCTTCCCTGGAGTCCTGTTCCTAATTATCTCTTTAATATCTCTTTATCTTCCAGCCCCTGCTTCCTGACCGGATGGTGATATCTGAAGCACTCAGCGGCAACCAGACAGCCAGAGGGGAACGCGAGCCATCCATGCAGGTGGCGTAACCGTCCATCCTCACCCCCCCCCCCGCAAGAGATTACTCGACCACGACCACGACCTCCGACCCCCCCTCCCGCACCAAAATCCACAACCCTACCCTCGGAACAAAATAAAACAAATTTGCTTGAATCTCACGCTGCCTTTTGTTTGTAATTGACGCAATAGGCGAAGGGGAGGGATCTCATTTCTGGTGCCTGACGGGGGTGGGGAGAGGGGAGGGGGCGGGGGAATTGGAGAGGAGAGAAGAGGGGGCAGAGGGCATCTCAGTGTATCTGTGTGTGTGCGTGCGCGCATCTTTGAGGAAACTCAAAGATCGGACGCGACAGAGCATGTATGTAGTCCAGCCGGACCAATTCACCACGTCTCTGTCTCTTGTCTCTCTGTTTCTGTTTCTCTATTTCTCTCTCTGTGTCTCTCTTTGTCTCTGTCTGTCTGTCTGTCTGTCTGTCTGTCTGTCTGTCTGTCTCTCTCTCTCTCTCGTTTGAATTCTCTCTCCCGCCCGCCCGCCCGCCCGCACTCCCTCCCTCCTTTTCCTCTCGACTTGCCAGTCAATCCTGGGGCTTCAGCTACTGTACTGGCGCTCCAACACACAACGGTCACACTCCGAGCCTGCCTGCCTGCCTGCCTGCCTATGCATGGGCCCCATACTCCAACGAGGCACATCATCATCCCCACCCCACCCCTTCTCTGAAAAGAAGGCAGTCTCTCTCGGGGCCAGCCAGCCTGGGCCGGTTTTCTCAGTCACTCAGTGCGTGGTTTGTTTGTTCTTTTTTTTCCCCCATGCATTTCATGAGAGAAAACTGCAATTCACAAAACCACCGCTAGATGGCGCGCGTTCGCCGTCGACAAGGTGGATGGGGCGGCGGGAGGGGCAAAACACGGGTCGGGTCAGTCACTCACTCAGTCAGTCAGTCCTCACCTACCCGGCAGTGGGGAGTGAGAGTTCTGACATACACATACATATAGGTTGTTATGATTCATTATTATCATCATTTGCTTTTCCTCTGTCGTAGCCATGACGACGGGGAGGGGGAAGGGCGGGGTT
>NW_012320859.1:0-1677 GCF_000151885.1 Dipodomys ordii
AGAAGCAGAAACAGAATGAGAAGCAGAAAGAGAAGCAGTAGAAGCAGAAGCATTGAAAAGCAGAAGCCGACGAAAGAGAAGAAGAAGAAGAAGAAGAAGAAGAAGAAGAAGAAGAAGAAGAAGAAGAAGAAGAAGAAGAAGAAGAAGAAGAAGAAGAAGAAGAAGAAGAAGAAGAAGAAGAAGAAAAGAAGAAGAAGGAGAAGCATAAGGAGAAGCAGAAGAAGCAGAAGCAGGAGAAGCAGAAGCAGGAGAAGCAGAAGCAGGAGAAGCAGAAGATAAAGAATAAGCAAAAGAAGCAGAAGCAGAAGCAGTGGGGGAAGCAGAAGAAGGAGAAGGAGAAGGAGCAGCAGAAGGAGAAGCAGAAGCAGAAAGAGAATCAGAAACAGAAGGAGAACAAGAATGAGAAGCAGGAGAATCAGAAGAAGCAGAAGTAGAAGCAGAAAGAGAAGGAGAAGAAGGAGAAGCAAAAGTAGAATCAGAAGAAACAGAAGAAGAAGAAGCAGAAGAAACAGAAGCAAAAGAAACAGAAGAAGGAGAAGAGCAGAAGCAGAAGCAGAAGGAGAAGCAGAAGCAGAAGGAGAAGCAGAAAGAGAAGCAGGAGAAGCAGAAGAAGCAGGAGAAGCAGATGCAGAAGAAACAGGAGAAGCCGAAGAAGCAGAAGCAGAATCTGAAGCAGAAGGAGAAACAGAAGAAGCACAATCTGAAGCAGAAGCAGAAGAAACAGAAATAGTAGAATAAGCAGAAGCAGAAGCACTAGGAGAAGCAGAAGAAGAAGAAGAAGAAGAAGAAGGAGAAGGCGAAAGAGAAGGATTAGGAGTAGGAGAAGCAAAAGGATAAGCAGAAGCAGAAAGAGACGCAGAAGGAGAAGCAGCACGAGAAGTAGGAGAAGCTGGAGAACCAGAAGCAGGAGAAGCAGAAGAAACAGAAGACGCAGAAGCAGAAGGAGAAGTAGAAGGAGAAATTGAAGCAGAAGCAGAAGGACAAGCAGAAGCAAAAGGAGAAGCAGAAGAAGGAGAAGGAGAAGGAGAAGCAGAAAGAGAAGCAGAACGAGAAGCAGGAGAAGCAGAAGCAGGAGAAGCAGAAGCAGAAGAAAGAGAAGGAGGAGAAGAAGCAAAAGCAGAAGGAGAAGCAGAAACAGAAGGAAAAGCAGAAAGAGAAGCAGGAGAAGCAGAAGAAGAAGCAGCACGAGAAGCAGAAAAGCAGAAGCCGAAGAAGCAGAAGCAGAATCTGACGCAGAAGGAGAAACACAAGAAGCACAATCTGAAGCAGAAGCAGAAGAAACAGAAATAGTAGAATAAGCAGAAGGAGAAGCACCATGAGAAGCAGGAAAAGCAGAAGGAGAAGGCGAAAGAGAAGGAGTAGGAGTAGGTGAAGCAAAAGGATAAGCAGAAGCAGAAAGAGACGCAGAAGGAGAAGCAGCACGAGAAGTAGGAGAAGCAGGAGAAGCAGAAGAAACAGAAGACGCAGAAGCAGAATGAGAATCAGAAGGAGAAATTGAAGCAGAAGCAGAAGCAGAAGGAGAATCAGAAGCAGAAGGAGAAGCAGAAGGAGAAGGAGAAGGAGAAGCAGAAAAAGAAGCAGAACGAGAAGCAGGAGAAGCAGAAGCAGGAGAAGCAGAAACAGAAAAAAGAGAAGAAGGAGAAGAAGCAGAAGCAGAAGGAGAAGCAGAAAGAGAAT
>NW_012320860.1:0-1677 GCF_000151885.1 Dipodomys ordii
ATGCTGTCTCCCGCTGTGTCCCGCTGTGTCCCCCATTTTGTCCCGCTGTGTCCCCGCAGTGTCGCTGCTGTTTCCCGATGTGACACACTGTGACCCGTGGTGTCCCGCTTTGTCCCCCGCTCTGTCCCCCGCTGTGTCCCGCTGTGTCCCCCTTTGTGTCCCGCTGTGTCCTGCTGTGTCCCCTCTGTGTCCCGCTATATCCCGCTGTATTCCGTGGTGTCCCGTTTGTCCCCCGCTGTGTCCCCCGCTGAGTCCCCGCTTTGTCCCCGCTGTGACCCGCTGTGTCCCGCTGTGTGCCGCTGTTTCCCGCTATGTCCCCCACTGTGTCCCGTTGTGTCCCCAGCTATGTACCCTGCTGTGTCACGCTGTGTCCCCTCTGTATCGACGCTGTGTCCCGCTGGGTCCCGCTGTGTACTCTCTGTGTTCCACACTGTGTCCCGCTGTGTCCCCCGCAGTGTCCCTCGCTATTTCCCGCTGTGTCCCCCGCTGTGTCCCTGCTGTGACCCGCTGTGTCCCGCTGTGTACTGCTGTGTCCCCCTCTGAGTCCCGCTGTGTCCCCGCTGTTTCCCAATGTGTCCTCACTGTGTCCCCCGCTGTGTCCCGCTGTGTCCCCCCTGTGTCCCCTGCTGTGTCCCGCTCTGTCCCTCTGTGTCCCCTGCTGTGTCCCCTGCTCTGTCCCACTGTGTCCCCCGCTGTCTCCCTGCTGTGTCCCCGCTGTGTCCCGCTGTGTCCCGCTGTGTCCCCCGCTGATTCCCGCTGTGTCCCAGATGTGTCCCGCTGTGTCCTCGCTGTGTCCCCTGCTGTGTCCCCTTTGTCCCCCTGTGTCCCCCGCTGTGTCCCGCTGTGTCCCACGCTGTGTCACGCTCTGTCCCCTGCTGTGTCCCCGCTGTGTCCTGCTGTGTCCTGCTGTGTCCCGCTGTGACCGTTTTGAGTCCCGTTATATCCCCGCTGTGTCCCGCTTTGTCATCGCTGTGTCCCCCGCTGTGTCCCGCTGTGTCCAGCTGTGTCCCCCGCTGTGTCCCGCTGTGTCCCCCTCTGTGTCCCGCTGTGTCCCCTGCTTGTCCCTGCTGTGTCCCGCTGTGTTCCGCTGTGTCACGCTGTGTCCTCGCTGTGTCTCCCGCAGAGTCCCGCAGTGTCCTCGCTGTGTCCCTCACTGTGTCCTGCTTTGTCCACTGCTGTGTCCCGCTGTGTACCCCTCTGTGTCCCCCGCTGTGTCCCCCGCTGTGTCCCGCTGTGTCCTGCTTTGTCCCCCGCTGTGTCCCTGCTGTGCTCCGCTGTGTACCGCTGTGTCTCGCTGTGTACTGCTGTGTCCCCCGCTGAGTCCTGCTGTGTCCCCGCTGTGTCCCAATGTGTCCTCGCTGTGTCCCCCGCTGTGTCCCGCTGTGTCCCCGCTGTGTCCCGCTGTGTCCCCGCTGTGTCCCCCGCTGTGTCCCGCTGGGTCCCTCTGTGTCCCCTGCTGTGTACCCTGCTCTGTCCCACTGTGTCCCCCGCTGTGTCCCTGCTGTGTCCCGCTGTGTCCCCCGCTGATTCCCGCTGTGTCCCAGATGTCTCCCGCTGTGTACTCGCTGTGTCCCCTGCTGTGTCCCCTTTGTCCCCCTGTGTCCCCCGCTGTGTCCCGCTGTGTCCCCTGCTGTGTCCCGCTCTGTTCCCTGCTGTGTCCCCGCTGTGTCCCGCTGA
>NW_012320861.1:0-1677 GCF_000151885.1 Dipodomys ordii
GCTTCTTCTGTTTCTCTTCTGCTTCAGATTCTGCTTCTGCTTCTTCGGCTTCTCCTGTTTCTTCTGCTTCTGCTTCTCCTGCTTCTTCTGCTTCTCCTGCTTCTATTTCTGCTTCTCCTTCTGCTTCTGCTCTTCTCCTTCTTCTGTTTCTTTTGCTTCTGTTTCTTATGCTTCTTCTTCTGTTTCTTCTGATTCTACTTCTGCTTCTCCTTCTTCTCTTCTTTCTGCTTCTACTTCTGCTTCTTCTGATTCTTCTGCTTCTTCTGATTCTCCTGCTTCTCCTTCTAGTTCTCCTTCTGTTTCTGCTTCTCTTTCTGCTTCTGCTTCTCCTTCTGCTGCTCCTTATCCTTCTCCTTCTTATGCTTCTCCCACTGCTTCTGCTTCTGCTTCTTTTGCTTATTCTTTTTCTTCTGCTTCTGCTACTCCTGCTTCTTCTTCTTCTGCTTCTACTGCTTCTCCTTCTTCTTCTTCTTCTTCTTCTTCTTCTTCTTCTTCTTCTTCTTCTTCTTCTTCTTCTTCTTCTTCTTCTTCTTCTTCTTCTCTTTCTTCTGCTTCTTCCTTTCCTGCTTCTTCTGCTTCTACTGCTTCTCTTTCTGCTTCTCATTCTGCTTCTGCTTCTCCTTCTGCTTCTCCTATTGATTCTGCTGCCCTTCCTTCTCCTTCTCCTTCTCCTACTTCTGCTTCTCCTTCTACTTCTGCTTCTTCTGCTTCTCCTGCTTCTCCTTCTGCATCTTCTTCTGCTTCTGCTTCTTCTTCTGCTTCTTCTTCTGCTTCTGCTTCTCCTTCTTCTGCTTCTCCTCCTGATTCTCCTTCTGCTTCTCCTTCTGCTGCTCCTTCTCCTTCTTCTGCTTCTCCCTCTGCTTCTGCTTCTTATGCTTCTTCTTTTTCTTCTGGTTCTGCTTCTCCTGCTTCTGCTTCTTATGCTTCTTGTGCTTCTTCTTCTTCTTCTTCTGCTTCTTCTGCTTCTACTTCTCTTTCTGCTTCTGCTTCTCCTGCTTGTATTTCTGCTTCTTCTGCTGCTTCTCCTTTTGCTGGTTCTTCTACTTCTTCTTCTGCTTCTCTTTTTGCTTCTCCTTCTGCTTCTGCTTCTGCGTCTTCTGTTTCTCCTGCCTAAATTTCTGGTTCTACTTGTTCTGCTGCTTCTCCTTCTGCTTCTGCTTCTACTTCTGCTTCTGTTTCTGCTTCTTCTGCTTCTTCTGTTTCGGCTTCTCCTGCTTCTGCTTCTTGTGCTTCTCCTGCTTCTGTTTCTGCTTCTCATTCCGCTTCTGCTTCTCCTTGTGCTTCTCCTCCTTCTCCTTCTCCTACTTCTGCTTCTCCTTCAGCTTCTGCTTCTTCTGTTTCTCCTGCTTCTCCTTCTGCATCTCCTTCTGCTTGTGGTTGTCCTTATGCTTCTTCATCTGCTTCTGCTTCTCCTTCTCCTTCCTTTGCTTCTCCTTTTGCTTCTGCTTCTTCTGCTTTTCCTACTTCTCCTTCTGCTTCTGCTTCTTCTGCTTCTCCTTCTGCATCTTCTTCTGCTTCTCCTTCTTCTTCTTCAGCTTCTCCTTCTGATTCTCCTTCTGCTTCTTCTTCTGCTGCTTTACCTGCTTCTCTTTCTGCTTCTCCTTCTGCTGCTCCTTCCTTATCTCCTACTCCTTCATGTTCTTCTGCTTTTCCTTCTGCTTCTCGTTCTGCTTCTGC
>NW_012320862.1:0-1677 GCF_000151885.1 Dipodomys ordii
GAGGAACATTATGCGTTGAGACTTCTTGTTCTCTCCCAAGTATATCATCCCATGGTTCACCTAGGAGACTTTCGACTCCCTATAAGCTTATCTTGTCCCCGTGTCCTATATTCTATTTTCACATATGAGAAAAAATACGGTCCTCTAATCCCTTTTGAGCTCGGCCTACCTTCGCTTAACACGATTCGTCTAGTCCATTTATTTTCCATGAAAAATAATTTAATATTCTTTCTAATGTTGCATAAAATTGCATTATGTATAGCGACCACATTTGTTGGATTCACTCATCATTATAGGGATTAGGGGTTGTTTCCCTGAGTTAGCTACTTGAATAGTAATCACCTCCCCCTCCGCAACACGTCGGCTGGCGGTCGAAACCCCGCCCTCCCCCCTCCCCGTCATCATGGCTACGACAGAGAAAAAGCAAATGATGATAATAATGAATCATAACAACCTATATGTATGTGTATGTCAGAACTCTCACTCCCCACTGCCAGGTAGGTGAGGACTGACTGACTGAGTGAGTGACTGACCCGACCCGTGTTTTGCCCCTCCCGCCGCCCCATCCACCTTGTCGACGGCGAACGCGCGCCATCTAGTGGTGGTTTTGTGAATTGCAGTTTTCTCTCCTGAAATGCATGGGGGAAAAAAAAGAACAAACAAACCACGCACTGACTGACTGAGAAAACCGGCCCAGGCTGGCTGGCCCCGAGAGAGACTGCCTTCTTTTCAGAGAAGGGGTGGGGTGGGGATGATGATGTGCCTCGTTGGAGTATGGGGCCCATGCATAGGCAGGCAGGCAGGCAGGCTCGGAGTGGGACCGTTGTGTGTTGGCCACCGCCCCCCCCCGCCTTCGGGCTTCCTGGAGTCCTGCTCCTAATTATCTCTTTAATATCTCTTTATCTTCCAGCCCCTGCTTCCTGACCGGATGGTGATACCTGAAGCACTCAGCGGGAACCAGACAGCCAGAGGGGAACGCGAGCCATCCATGCAGGTGGCATAACCGTCCATCCTCACCCCCCCACCCCCGCAGGCGATTACTCGACCACGACCACGACCTCCGACCCCCCCCGCACCAAAATCAACAACCCTACCCTCGGAACAAAATAAAACAAATTTGCTTGAATCTCACGCTGCCTTTTGTTTGTAATTGACGCAATAGGCGAAGGGGAGGGATCCCATTTCTGGTGCCTGACGGGGGGGGGAGGGGGGAGGGGGCGGGGGAATTGGAGAGGAGAGAAGAGGGGGCAGAGGGCATCTCAGTGTATCTGTGTGTGTGCGTGCGTGCATCTTTGAGGAAACTCAAAGATCAGACGCGACAGAGCATGTATGTAGTCCAGCCGGACCGATTCACCACGTCTCTGTCTCTTGTCTCTCTGTTTCTGTTTCTCTATTTCTCTCTCTGTGTCTCTCTTTGTCTCTGTCTGTCTGTCTGTCTGTCTGTCTGTCTGTCTGTCTGTCTCCCTCTCTCTCGCGTTTGAATTCTCTCTCCCGCCCGCCCGCCCGCCCGCACTCCCTCCCTCCTTTTCCTCTCGACTTGCCAGTCAATCCTGGGGCTTGAGCTACTGTACTGGCGCTCCAACACACAACGGTCCCACTCCGAGCCTGCCTGCCTGCCTGCCTGCCTATGCATGGGCCCCATACTCCAACGAGGCACATCATCATCCCCACCCCATG
>NW_012320863.1:0-1677 GCF_000151885.1 Dipodomys ordii
AAAACCCAAACAAGCCTAAAATTCCTCTCTCTTTCTTTCCATTATTTGGCATACTTACAGTCTTGGGCCAAGTGGATGCAGTGTTCACAACTCACTCAGAGGATGACTGCACTGGGTAGATCCCTTTTTCCTGTCCCAGGAGAGCCAGGAAAATTTGGTTCGCAAATAACAGAAGCAGGATTACTTTCTAGCAGAAGTACTTCCTCCAAAGTTGCTGTACACTGTCATAACTCCTTGGCCCATTTTCTCCTTTAGCTTTATCAGAAAATTGAGTGCTGTAGAAAACTGACTATTCTTTTTTTTTTTTTTTTTGAAGACTGACTATTCTTCTCAATGTTGTTTGGTGAGAATACATTTGGAAAATCCTAATACTATGGCATTATTCTTGTCAGGTCCAGCTAGTTAATGTTTTCTATAATTTACGTATTTATAAATTGGTAATTATTATTATTTCTCTGAGAGAAATAATCAGCAATATTCTGTGGGATATTCTTGGAGTGTGATATGTTATGCACTTCGTGACGTACTGATACAAAGGAATGTAATATATTGTGATCAATGTCACCCCGTCCAATCCATCCTCCCCCCCCCACCCCTGCAGGCGATTACTGGAGCGAGACCACGACCTCCGACCCCCCCCCCGCACCAAAATCCACAACCTTACCCTCGGAACAAAATAAAACAAAATTTGCTTGAATCTCACGCTGCCTTTTGTTTGTAATAGACGCAATAGGAGAAGGGGAGGGATATCATTTCTGGTGCCTGACGGGGGGGGAGGGGGGAGGGGGCGGGGGAATTGGAGAAGAGAGAAGAGAGGGCAGAGGGCATCTCAGTGTATCTGTGTGTGTGCGTGCGTGCATCTTTGAGGAAACTCAAAGATCGGACGAGACAGAGCATGTATGTAGTCCAGCCGGATCAATTCACCCACGTCTCTGTCTCTTTCTCTCTGTTTCTGTTTCTCTATTTCTCTCTCTGTGTCTCTCTTTGTCTCTGTCTGTCTGTCTGTCTGTCTGTCTGTCTGTCTGTCTGTCTGTCTCTCTCTCTCTCTCTCGTTTGAATTCTCTCTCCCGCCCGCCCGCCCGCCCGCACTCCCTCCCTCCTTTTCCTCTCGACTTGCCAGTCAATCCTGGGGCTTGAGCTACTGTACTGGCGCTCCAACACACAACGGTCCCACTCCGAGCCTGCCTGCCTGCCTGCCTGCCTATGCATGGGCCCCATACTCCAACGAAGCACATCATCATCCCCACCCCACCCCTTCTCTGAAAAGAAGGCAGTCTCTCTCGGGGCCAGCCAGCCTGGGCCGGTTTTCTCAGTCAGTCAGTGCGTGGTTTGTTTGTTCTTTTTTTTCCCCCATGCATTTCATGAGAGAAAACTGCAATTCACAAAATCACCACTAGATGGCGCGCGTTCGCCGTCGACAAGGTGGATGGGGCGGCGGGAGGGGCAAAACACGGGTCGGGTCAGTCACTCACTCAGTCAGTCAGTCCTCACCTACCCGGCAGTGGGGAGTGAGAGTTCTGACATACACATACATATAGGTTGTTATGATTCATTATTATCATCATTTGCTTTTCCTCTGTCGTAGCCATGACGACGGGGAGGGGGAAGGGCGGGGTTTCGACCGCCAGCTGACGTGTTGCGGAGGGGGAGGGGGAGGGGGAGGAGTTGCTCGTTCCC
>NW_012320864.1:0-1677 GCF_000151885.1 Dipodomys ordii
TTCTTCTTCTTCTTCTTCTTCTTCTTCTTCTATTTCTGCTTTTCCTTTTCCTTCTCCTTCTTCTACTTCTCCTTCTGCTTCTGCTTCTCCTTCTCCTTCTACTTCTCATTCTTCTCTTTATTCTGATTCTTCCTCTTCTTCTTCTTCTTCTTCTTCTTCTTCTTCTTCTTCTTCTTCTTCTTCTTCTTCTTCTTCTTCTTCTTCTTCTTCTTCTTCTTCTTCTTCTTCTTCTTCTTCTTCTTCTTCTTCTGCTTCTCCTTCTGCTTCTGCTTGTGCTTCTTCTTCTTCTTCTTCTTCTTCTTCTGCTTCTCCTTCTTCTTCTTCTGCTTGTCCTGGTGCTTCTGCTTCTTCTTATTCCACTATTTCTGTTTCTTCTGCTTCTGCTTCAGATTGTGCTTCTTCTGTTTCTCCTTCTGCTTCAAATTCTGCTTCTGCTTCTTCGGCTTCTCCTGTTTCTTCTGCTTCTGCTTCTCCTGCTTCTTCTGCTTCTCCTGCTTCTCTTTCTGCTTCTCCTTGTGCTTCTGCTTTTCCTTCTGCTTCTGCTTCTGCTCTTCTCCTTCTTCTGTTTCTTTTGCTTCTGTTTCTTCTTCTTCTTCTTCTTCTTCTTCTTCTTCTTCTTCTTCTTCTTCTTCTTCTTCTTCTTCTGTTTCTTCTGATTCTACTTCTGCTTCTCCTTCTTCTACTTCTCTTTTTGTTTCTACTTCTGCTTCTTAAGATTCTCCTGCTTCTCCTTTTGTTCTCCTTCTGTTTCTGCTTATCTTTCTGCTTCTGCTTCTCCTTCTGCTGCTCCTTCTCCTTCTCCTTCTTCTGCTTCTCCCACTGCTTCTGCTTCTGGTTCTTTTGCTTATTCTATTTCTTCTGCTTCTCCTGCATCTACTGCTTCTCCTTATGCTTCTCCTTATGCTTCTCCTTCTTCTTCTTCTTCAGCTCTCTCCTCTCTGTTCTTTGCTCTCTCTCTCTCTCTTCTTCTTCTTCTTCTTCTTCTGTTTCTCTGATTCTACTCTGCTTCTCCCTTCTTCTACTTCTCTTTCTGTTTCTACTTCTGCTTCTTCTGATTCTCCTGCTTATCCTTTTGTTCTTCTGTTTCTGCTTCTCTTTCTGCTTCTGCTTCTCCTTCTGCTGCTCCTTCTCCTTCTCCTTCTTCTGCTTCTCCCACTGCTTCTGCTTCTTTTGCTTATTCTATTTCTTCTGCTTCTCCTGCATCTACTGCTTCTCCTTATGCTTCTCCTTATGCTTCTCCTTATGCTTCTCCTTATACTTCTTCTTCTTCTTCTTCTTCTTCTTCTTCTTCTTCTTCTTCTTCTTCTTCTTCTTCTTCTTCTTCTTCTTCTTCTTCTTCTTCTTCTTCTTCTTCTTCTCTTTCTTCTGCTTCTCCTGGTTTTTCTGCTTCTACTGCTTCTCTTTTTTCTTCTCATTCTGCTTCTGCTTCTCCTTCTGCTTCTCCTATTGCTTCTGCTGCCCTTCCTAGTCCTTCTCCTTCTCCTACTTCTGTTTCTCCTTCTGCTTCTGCTTCTTCTGCTTCTCCTGCTTCTCCTTCTGCATCTTCTTCTGCTTCTGCTTCTCCTTCTGCTGCTTCTTCTGCTTCTGCTTCTCCTTCTTCTGCTTCTCCTTCTGATATTCCTTACTGCTTCTCCTTCTCCTTCTGCTCCTTCTCCTTCTTCTGCTTCTCTCTCTGAT
>NW_012320865.1:0-1677 GCF_000151885.1 Dipodomys ordii
TCACCTGCTGTGTCCCCGCTGTGTCCCGCTGTGTCCCCGCTGTGTAATGCTGTGTCCCCCTTTGTGTCCCCCTGTGTCCGCTGTGTCCCTTCTGTGTCCCTTTGTGTCCCGCTGTGTACTCCGCAGTGTCCTGCTGTGTCGCCCGATGTGTCCCGCTATGTCCCGCTGTGTGTCCCGCTGTGTTCCCCGCTGTGTCCTGCTGTGTACCGCTGTGTCCCGCTGTGTCCCGCTGTGTGCCTGCTCTCCCCCGGTGTGTCCCCCGCTGTGTCCCGCTGTGTCCTGCTGTTTCCCCGCTGTGGCCCGCTGTGTCCTGCTGTGTCCGTCTCTATGTCCCACGCTGGGTCCCGCTGCGTCCCCGCTGGGTCCCCGCTGGGTCCCGCTGTGTCCCCATGTGTCTCTCTGTGTCCTCGCTGTGTGTCCTTCTGTGTCCCGCTGTGTCTTCGCTGTGTAACCCACTGTGTCCCGCTCTTTCCCGCTGTGTCCCGATGTGTCCTTGCTGTGTCCCCATTTGTGTCCCGCTGTGTCCCCCGCTGTGTCCCCCACTGTGTCCCGCTGTGTCCCGCTGCGTCCCGCTGTGTCCCCGCTGTCCGCCGTTGTGTCACCGCTGTCCCCGGCTGTATCCCCCTCTGTGTTGCGCTGTGTCCTCGCTGTGTCCCACAGTGTCCCCGCTGTGTCTCCGCTGTGTCCTGCTGTGTCCCTGGTGTATCCTCGCTGTGTAACCGCTGAGTCCCTCTGTGTCCCCGCTGTGTCCCACTGTGTCCCCCGCTGTGTCCCCGCTGTGTCCCCGCTGTGTCCTCCTGTGTCCCGCTGTGTCCTCGCTGTGTCCTTCTGTATCCTGCTGTGTCCCCCGCTGTGTCCCCCACTATTTCCCCGCTGTGACTTGCTGTGTCCATGCTGTGTCCCCCGCTGTGTCCCGCTGTGTCCCCCGCTGTGTTCCCCGCTGTGTCCCTCTGTGTCCTGCTGTGTTCCGCTGTGTCCCGCTGTGTGCCAGCTGTCCCCTGTGTGTCCCCGCTGTGTCCCCTGCTGTGTCCCGCTGTGTCCCCGGGTGTGTCCCCAGCTGTGTCCCGCTCTTTCCCGCTGTGTCCCGCTGTATCCTTGCTGTGTCCCCATTTGTGTCCCGCTCTGTCCTCGCTGGGTCACCCGCTGTGTCGCGCTGTGTCCCCATGTGTCACGCTGTGTCCTCTCTGTGTATCCCTCTGTGTCCCGCTGTGTCCTCGCTGTGTCCCCCACTGTGTCCCCGCTGTGTCCCGCTGTGTCCCGCTGTGTCCGCCGCTGTGTTCCCCGCTGTGTCCCGCTGTGTCGCGCTGTGTCCCACTGTGTTCTGCTGTGTCCGCCTCTGTGTCCCCCGCTGTGTCCCCCACTGTGTCCCGCTGTGTCCCCCGCTGTGTCCCGCTGTGTCCCGCTGTGTCCCCGCTGTCCGCCGGTGTCTCACCGCTGTCCCCCGCTGTATCCCCCGCTGTGTCACGCTGTGTGTCCGCTGTGTCCCGCTGTGTCCCTGGTGTGTCCTCGCTGTGTAACCGCTGAGTCCCTCTGTGTCCCCGCTGTGTCCCACTGTGTCCCCTGCTGTGTCCCCACTATGTTCCCGCTGTGTCCTCCTGTGTCCCGCTGTGTAATCACTGTGTGATTCTGTATCCCGCTGTGTCCCCCGCTGTCTCGACCATCAGATCGACAATGTGA
>NW_012320866.1:0-1677 GCF_000151885.1 Dipodomys ordii
TCGCTGTGTCCCGCTGTGTCTCGCTGTGCCCCCACTCTGTCCCGCTGTGCTCCGCTGTGTCCCGCTGTGTCCCCGCTGTGTCCCCAGCTGTGTCCCGCTGTGTCCCGCTGTGTACCCCGCTGTGTCCTGCTATGTTCCCGCAGTGTCCCCGCTGTGTCCCGCTGTGTCCCGCTGTGTCCTTGCTGTGTCCCCAGCTGTGTACCCCACTGTTTCCCGCTGTGTCCCTGCTGTATCGACGCTGGGTCCCGCTGTGTCCCGCTGTGTCCTCCCTTTGTCCAACGCTGTGTCCCGCTGTGTCTACTGCTGTGTCGCCGCTGTGTCCCGCTGGGTCCAGCTGGGTCCCTGCTGTATCCACGCTGGGTCCCACTGGGTCCTGGTCAATCATCCCTGTGTCCCCCGCTGTGTACCGCTCTGTCCCCCGCTGTGTCTCTGCTGTGTCCCGCTTTGTCCCGCTGTATACTGCTGTGTCCCCCGCTGAATCACGCTGTGTCCCAATGTGTCCCAATGTGTCCTCGCTCTGTCCCCCGCTGTGTCCCGCTGTGTCCTCCCTGTGTCCCCCGCGGTGTCCCGCTGTGTCCCGCTGTGTCCCCCGCTGTGTCCCCCGCTATGTCTTGCTGTGTCCCCCGCTGTGTCCCACTGTGTCCTTGCTGTGTCCCATGCTGTGTGCCGCTGTGTCCTTGCTGTGTCCCCCGCTGTGTCCCGCTGTGTCCTGCTGTGTCACGCTGTTTCCCCACTGCGTACCCGCTGTGTCCCTCTGTGTACCCCGCTGTGACCAGCTTTGTCCCCGCTGTGTCTCGCTGTGTCCCACGCTCTGTCCCCCACTGTGTCCCGCTGTGTCCCCCTCTGTGTCCCGCTGTGTCCCCCGCTGTGTCCCACTGTGTCCACGCAGTATCACTGCTGTTTCCTGCTGTGTCCCGCTGTGTTCCGTGGTGTCCCTCTTTGTCTCCCGCTGTGTCCCCCGCTGAGACCCCGCTGTGTCAACGCTGTGTCCTGCTGTGTCCTCGCTGTGTCTCCCGCTGTCTCCAGCTCTGTCCCCCGCTGTGTCTCACGCTTTGTCCCCGCTGTGTCCCACTGTGTCCCGCTGTGTTCCGCTGTGCCCCCACTGTATTTCGTTGTGTCCACAGCTGTGTACCACGCTGTGTAACGCTGTGTGCCCACTGTATCGACGCTGTGTCCCGCTGTGTCCCCCGCTGTGTCCTCGCTGTGTTCCCCGCTGTGTCCCGCTGTGTGCCCCGCTGTGTCCCCCGGTGTGTCCCGCTGTGTCCTCGCTGGGTCTCCCGTTGGGTCCCGCTGTGTCCTCCGCTATGTCCCGCTGTGTACCGCTGTGTCCCCCGCTGTGTCCTGTTGTGTCCCCAGCTGTGTACCCCGTTGTGTCCCGCTGTATCGACGCTGTGTCCCACTGGGTCCCGCTGTTTCCTTCCTGTGTTGCCCGCGGGGTCTGGCTGTGTCCCCGCTGTATCGCCGCTGTGTCCCCGCTGTGTCCCGCTGTGTCCCGCTCTGTCCTCGCTGTGTCCCCTGTTGTGTCCCGTTGTGTCCCCAGCTGTGTCCCCTGCTTTGTCCCGCTGTGTCTACTGCTGTGTCCACGCTGTATCCTGCTTTGTCTCGCTGTGTCCCGCTGTGTCCTCTCTGTGTCCCCCGCTATGTTCAGCTGTGTCCTCGCTGTGTCCCCTGCTGTGT
>NW_012320867.1:0-1677 GCF_000151885.1 Dipodomys ordii
ATCATGTTCCCTGCTGTGTCCCGATGGTGTCTACTGCTGTGTCCCCGCTGTGTCCCGATGTGTCTCTCTGTGTCACCGCTGTGTCCCGCTGTGGCCCCTCTCTGTCTCCGTTGTCCCCAGCTGTGTCCCCCCTGTGTCCAGCTGTGTCCCGCTGTGTCCCCCGTTTGTCCTGCTTTGTCCCCGCTGTGTCCCGCTGTGTCCTCGCTGTGTCCCCAGCTGTGTCCTGCTGTGTTCCGCGGTGTACCCCGCTGTGTCCCGCTATGTTCCCGCAGTGTCCCCGCTGTGTCCGGCTGTGTCCCACTGTGTCCTCGCTGTGTCCCCCGCTGTGTCCCGTTGTGTCCTCGCTGTGTCCCCCGCTGTGTCCCGTTGTGTCCCCAGCTGTGTACCGCGATGTGTCCCGCTGTGTCCCCGCTGTATTGATGCTTTGTCCC
Organism: Dipodomys ordii; assembly: GCF_000151885.1. Lineage (NCBI taxonomy): Eukaryota > Metazoa > Chordata > Mammalia > Rodentia > Heteromyidae > Dipodomys > Dipodomys ordii. The sequence continues at coordinate 432 of NW_012320867.1, forward strand.
CGCTGTGTCCCGCTGTGTCTCTCTGTGTCACCGCTGTGTCCCGCTGTGGCCCCTCTGTCTCTGTAGTCCCAAGCTGTGTCCCCCCCTGTGTCCAGCTGTGTCCCGCTGTGTCCCCCGTTTGTCCTGCTTTGTCCCTGCTGTGTCCCGCTCTGTACCCCGCTGTGTCCCGCTATGTTCCCGCAGTGTCCCCGCTGTGTCCCGCTGTGTCCCGCTGTGTCCTCGCTGTGTCCCCCGCTGTGTCCCATTGTGTCCCGAGCTGTGTACCCCGCTGTGTCCCGCTATGTTCCCGCAGTGTCCCCGCTGTGTCCCGCTTTGTCCCACAGTGTCCTCGCTGTGTCCCCCGCTGTGTCCCGCTGTGTCCCCTGCTGTGTCCCGCGGAGTCCACTGCTCTGTCCCCGCTGTGTCCCGCTTTTCCCCCCACTGTGTTCTGCTGTGTCCCCCGCTGTGTGCCACTGTGTCCTCGCTGTGTCCCCCGCTGTGTCCCGCTGTGTCCTGCTGTGTCACGATGTTTCCCCGCTGTGTCCCCGCGGTGTACCTCTGTGTACCCCGCTGTGTCCAGCCTTGAACCCGCTGTGACTCGCTGTGTCCCACGCTCTTTCCTCCACAGTGTTCCACTGTGTCCCCCGCTGTGTCCCGCTGTGTCCCGCTGTGTCCCCCGCTGTGTCCCGTTGTGTCCCCGCAGGGTCACCTCTGTTTCCCGCTGTGTCCCGCTGTCTCCCGCGGTGTCCCTCTTTGTCCCACGCTGTGTCCCCTGCTGTGTCCTCGCTGTGTCACCGCTGTGTCCCGCTGTGTCCTCGCTGTGTCCCCCGCTGTCTCCCGCTCTGTCCCCCGCTGTGTCTCACGCTTTGTCCCCGCTGTGTCCCACTGTGTCCCGCTGTGTCCCGCTGTGCCCCCACTGTGTCCCGTTGTGTCCAAAGCTGTGTACCACGCTGTGTAACGCTGTGTCCCCGCTAAATCGACACTGTGTCCCGCTGGGTCCCGCTGTGTCCTCGCTGTGTACCCCGCTGTGTCCCGCTGTGTCCCCCGCTGTGTCCCCCGCTGTGTCCTTGCTGTGTCCCCCGCTGTGACCCGCTGTGTCCTCGCTGGGTCCCCCGCTGTGTCCCGCAGTGTCCCTCGCTCTGTCCCGCTGTGTCCCGCTGTGTCCCGCTCTGTCCCTGCTGTGTCCCGCTGTGTCCCAGCTGTCTGCTCGCTGTGTCCCGCTGTGTACTCCGATGTGTCCAGCTGTGTCACCGCTGTATCTCGCTGA
>NW_012320868.1:0-1677 GCF_000151885.1 Dipodomys ordii
CCTCAACGTTTTTAAATACATAGGAGTCCCTGGTACCGGAAAGACTTAGGATGCAGAATAACAAGTAGAACAGCGATGCTCTCCTTGCATACCACAGTTTGGATACTCTTGGACACATCTCTGTCTATTCTCAAATGTGACATCAAAGACACTTCAGGATGCTTACCTTTGTGTTGGAGGGTTTTTGTTCTAATAATAATCTAAGACAAAATAGTAAAAGCACATCCTGATTTCTCTTTATGACTCCTGCATTTCAGTTTTGCTTGCACAGTTTCCAACCTTGTCTTTGTGTTTGTATGGCATTGTGTGTGTTGTCACAGGCTAAGAAAGATGACAAGAAGGAACACTTGGTGCAGGCCTGATGTATTCTCATAAACTGAGAAAAGCACAGAGGGTTGAATTTTCTGTGGTATCCATAGGAAATTGATGAGAGGAATGTGTTTTCTCTGTGGCAGTGTGCTTCAGAAAGTCACCTGCAAACTGCCAGTGCCATCCTGACATTGCCATTGTAACTTTTGTCAAGTTAGCTGGACACTGCTAATTCCAACTGCACTGATTTTTATAAATGTGTATTGGCTATACGGCGTAAAGATTTTGAATTTGGTTATTTGTTCATTGAAAAGAAATGTGATAGAAAATTAAGCCAACTCTGCAACTTTAGGAGATACTTCCTTTCATAAGTTTTACATGTTTATCAGGATAAGAGCTATTCTTCTCAAGGGACTTGAAGTCTTCAAGAACTGTATAGATTTGACATTAGTCTAATTTTTGTCCAGCTGTATCATCTCCATAAATTGTGCAAGATGTTTTTCTTCAGCTATGAATCATAAATAAAGAAGTATCTCTTCTCTTCCTCCAGAAACTCTAGTTTCATTTGCTGTTTCTATTCATTCATTCATTAATTCATTTCCTTGCTTAAATTCATGTGTGTGTGTGTGTGTGTGTGTGTGTGTGTGTGTGTGTGTGTGTGTGTGTATCTACTATGAACCTGGTAATGTACCAGACACTGAGTCCTTAAAAACAGTATCCTGTGAAAGGTCAAAATTTGAGTGGGATGCTGGTGGCTCACAGCTGTAATCCTAGTTACTCAAGAGGTTGAGATCTGAGGACTGTGGTTTGAAGCCAACCTGGGCAGAAAAGTCCATGAGACTCTTATCTCCATTTAATCAGAGAAAACCCAGAGTGGTGCTGTAGCTCAAGGGGTAGAATGCAAAACCTTAAGGACAATGCCCAGGCCCAGAGTTCAATGTCTAGGCAGGGTGGAGGGGGCAAAAGAAAAGAAAAAAAAAGAAAAATTGCCTGGAAATTTTCTCTCTATCCAGAAGGTGAAAGCAGCCAGGATACCAAGTGGGATGAATCACAGGAGGGTATGGCTTGGCCCAGCACTTACTGGTGATGAGGAATCAGGCAAGATCAGCTGATTTTAGAGTGTCTTTCTTCCTATAGAAGAGAAAAGGCAACTTCTCTCTTCTCTGACCCAGCCACCTTTCCCTATCTTCCTGTGGTGGCTGAAGAGTTCCCTTGAGAGGATTTCACCACCTGTGGGCTGCACTTGGTGAAGTGGAGCTGGATAGGGCTTATGCACCTGAAGGCTAGGGACAATTGCCCTTTGCCTGTGCCAGGAATAATCTCCAACTCAATACAGTTCTGCTACTTCTCGGCTCAGGAGAGCCTTGC
>NW_012320869.1:0-1250 GCF_000151885.1 Dipodomys ordii
AGACGGCCCCCCCGCCTTCGGGCTTCCCTGGAGTCCTGCTCCTAATTATCTCTTTAATATCTTTTTATTTTCCAGCCCCTGCTTCCTGACCGGATGGTGATATCTGAAGCACTCCGCGGCAACCAGACAGCCAGAGGGGAACGCGAGCCATCCATGCAGGTGGCGTAACCGTCCATCCTCACCCCCCCCCGCAGGCGATTACTCGACCACGACCACGACCTCCGACCCCCCCCCCGCACCAAAATCCTCAACCCTACCCTCGGAACAAAATAAAACAAATTTGCTTGAATCTCACGCTGCCTTTTGTTTGTAATTGACGCAATAGGCGAAGGGGAGGGATCTCATTTCTGGTGCCGGACGAGGGGGAAGGGGGAGGGGGCGGGGGAATTGGAGAGGATAGAAGAAGGGGCAGAGGGCATCTCACTGTATCTGTGTGTGTGCGTGCGTGCATCTTTGAAGAAACTCAAAGATCGGACGCGACCGAGCATGTATGTAGTCCAGCCGGACCAATTCACCACGACTCTGTCTCTTGTCTCTCTGTTTCTGTTTCTCTATTTCTCTCTGTGTGTCTCTCTTTGTCTATGTCTTTCTGTCTGTCTGTCTGTCTGTCTGTCTGTCTGTCTGTCTCTCTCTCTCTCTCTCGTTTGAATTCTCTCTCCTGCCCGCCCGCCCGCCCGCACTCCCTCCCTCCTTTTCCTCTCGACTTGCCAGTCAATCCTGGGGCTTGAGCTACTGTACTGGCGCTCCAACACACAACGGTCCCACTCCGAGCCTGCCTGCCTGCCTGCCTGCCTATGCATGAGCCCCATACTCCAACGAGGCACATCATCATCCCCACCCCACCCCTTCTCTGAAAAGAAGGCAGTCTCTCTCGGGGCCAGCCAGCCTGGGCCGGTTTTCTCAGTCAGTCAGTGCGTGGTTTGTTTGTTCTTTTTTTTCCCCCATGCATTTCATGAGAGAAAACTGCAATTCACAAAACCACCACTAGATGGCGCGCGTTCGCCGTCGACAAGGTGGATGGGGCGGCGGGAGGGGCAAAACACGGGTCGGGTCAGTCACTCACTCAGTCAGTCAGTCCTCACCTACCCGGCAGTGGGGAGTGAGAGTTCTGACATACACATACATATAGGTTGTTATGATTCATTATTATCATCATTTGCTTATGCTCTGTCGTAGCCATGACGACGGGGAGGGGGGAGGAGCAGAGAGGTTTCGACCGCCAGCCGACCTGTTGCGGAGGGGAGGGGAGG
>NW_012320870.1:0-1676 GCF_000151885.1 Dipodomys ordii
GCTCTTTGCTTATCTTTTCTCTGCTCTGCTACTCCTGCTCTGCTCTCTGCTCTACTGCTCTCTTCTCTTCTCCTTCTCCTTCTTCTTCTTCTTCTTCTTCTTCTTCTTCTTCTTCTTCTTCTTCTTCTTCTTCTTCTTCTTCTTCTTCTTCTTCTTCTTCTTCTTTTTCTCTTTCTTCTGCTTCTTCCTTTCCTGCTTCTTCTGCTTCTACTGCTTCTCTTTCTGCTTCTCATTCTGCTTCTGCTTCTCCTTCTACTTCTTCTATTGCTTCTGCTGCCCTTCCTTCTCCTTCTCCTTCTCCTACTTCTGCTTCTCCTTCTGCTTTTGCTTCTTCTTCTTCTCCTGCTTCTCCTTCTGCATCTTCTTCTGCTTCTGCTTCTCCTTCTTCTGCTTCTTCTGCTTCTGCTTCTCCTTCTTCTACTTCTCCTTCTGCTTCTCCTTCTGCTTCTCCTTCTGCTGCTCCTTCTGCTTCTCGTTCTGCTTCTGATTCTCCTTCTGCTCTTCCTACTCCTAATCCTTCTCTTTCTCCTTCTCCTTCTTCTTCATCTGCTTCTCGTTCTGCTTCTGCTACTGCTTCTTCTGCTTGTTCTGTATCTTCTGCTTCAGGTCCTGCTTCTGCTTCTTCAGCTTCTTCTGTTTCTTCTGCTTCTGCTTCTCCTGTTACTGCTTCGTCTCCTTCTCTTTCTGCTTCTCCTTCTGCTTCTGCTTCTCCTTCTACTCCTTCTCCTTCTTCTGTTTCTTCTTCTTCTTCTGCTTCTCCCGCTTCTGCTTCTTCTGCTTCTCCTTCCTTTCCTCTGATTCTGCTTCTCCTTCTCCTTCTTCTGCTTCTCTTTCTGCTTCTGCTTCTTCTGATTCTCCAACTAATCCTTCTTCTTCTCCTTCTGTTTCTACTTCTCTTTCTGCTCCTCCATCTCCTTCTGCTTCACCTTCTGCTGCTCCTTCTCCTTCTTCTGTTTCTCCCTCTGCTTCTGCTTCTGCTTCTTATGCTTCTTCTTGTTCTTCTGCTTCTGCTTCTCCTGCTTCTGCTTCTTATGCTTCTACTGCTTCTTCTTCTGCTTCTTCTTCTTCTGCTTCTTCTGCTTCTACTTCTCTTTCTGCTTCTGCTTCTCCTGCTTGTTTTTCTGCTTCTTCTGCTGCTTCTCCTTCTGCTGCTTCTTCTACTTCTCCTTCTGCTTCTCTTTTTGCTTCTCTTTCTGCTTCTGCTTCTTCTGTTTCTCCTGCCTGAATTTCTGGTTCTACTTCTTCTGCTGCTTCTCCTTCTGCTTCTGCTTCTACTTCTGCTTCTGTTTCTGCTTCTTCTGCTTCTTCTCTTTCGGCTTCTCCTGCTTCTGCTTCTTGTGCTTCTCTTTTTGCTTCTCATTCCGCTTCGGCTTCTCCTTCTGCTTCTGCTTCTCCTCCTTCTCCTTCTCCTACTTCTGCTTCTCCTTCAGCTTCTGCTTCTTCTGCTTCTCCTGCTTCTCCTTCTGCATCTCCTTCTGCTTGTGCTTGTCCTTATGCTTCTTCTTCTGCTTCTGCTTCTCCTTCTCCTACTTTTGCTTCTCCTTTTGCTTCTTCTTCTACTTTCCTGCTTCTCCTTCTGCTTCTGCTTCTTCTATTTCATCTGCTTCTCCTTCTGCATCTTCTTCTGCTTCTGCTTCTCCTTCTCCTTCTTCTGCTTCTCCTTCTGATTCTCCTTC
>NW_012320871.1:0-1676 GCF_000151885.1 Dipodomys ordii
TGAGTCCCCCTGTATCCTCGCTGGGTCCCCCTCTGGGTCCCGCTTTGTCCCCCACTGTGTCCGGCTGTGTCCCCACTGTGTGCCCGCTGTGTCCCGCTATGTACTCCGTTGTGTCCAGCTGTGTCACTGCTGTGTCCTGCTGTGTCCCCTCTCGGTCTCCACTGTCCCCCGCTGTGTCCCTTGCTGTGTCACGCTGTGTCCCGCTGTGTCCCCCGCTTTGTCCCGCTCTGTCCCCGCCGTGTCTCTGCTGTGTCCCGCTGGGTCACACAGTGTCCCATGGTGTCCTGCTTTGTCCCCCGCTGTGTCCCCCGCTAAGTCCCCTCTGTGTCGCCTCTGTGTCCCCCTGTGTCCCCGGTGTGTCCCGCTGTGTCCCGCTGTGTACTGCTGTGTCCCGCGCTGAGTTCTGATGTGTCCCCTCTGTGTCCCAATGTGTCCTCGCTGTGTCCCGCTATGTCCCGCTCTGTCCCCGCTCTGTCCCCGCTGTGTCCCCCTGTGTACCCCGCTGTGTCCAGCTGTGTCCTCGCTGTGTCCCCCGCTGTCTCCTGCTTTGTCCCACGCTGTGTCCCGCTGTGTCCCGCTGTGTACCCCTCTGTGTCCCCCGCTGTGTCCCGCAGTGTCCCCCGCTGTGTCCTCGCTGTGTCCCCCGCTGTGTCCCGCTGTGTCCTCGCTGGGTCCCCCGCTGTGTCCCGCTGTGTCCCCCGCTGTGTCCCGCTGTGTCCCGCTGTGTCCCGCTATGTCCCTGCTGTGTCCTCGCTGTGTTCCCCACTGTGTCCCGCTGTGTACCCCTCTGTGTCGCCTTCTGTGTCCCGCTGTGTCCCCCGCAGTGTCCTGCTGTGTACTGCTGTGTCCTCGCTGAGTCCCGCTGTGTCCCCGCTCTGCCCCACTGTGTCTTCGCTGTATCGACGCTGTGTCCCGCTGGTTCCCGCTGTGTAGCCCGCTGTGTCCCGCTGTGTCCCACTGTGTCCTCTGCTGTGTACCCTGCTTTGTCCCACTGTGTCCTCGCTGTGTCCCGCTCTGTCTCCCCCTTGTCCCCGCTATGTCCAGCTGTGTCCCGTGGTGTCCCGCTTTGTCCCCCGCTGTGTCCCTCGCTGAGTCCCCGCTGTGTCCCCGCTGTGTCCCGCTCTGTCCTCCCTGTGTCCCCCGCTGTGTCCCGCTGTGTCCCCTGCTGTGTCCCGCTGTGTCTACTGCTTTGTTCCTGCTGTGTCCCGCTGTGTCCAACTGTGTCCCCCTGTGTCCTCACTGTGTCCCACACTGTGTTACGCTGAGTCCTTGCTGTGTCCCCAGATGTGCCCCGTTGTGTCCCCAGCTGTGTACCCCGCTGTGGCCCACTCTGTCCCTCTGTATCGACTCTGTGTCCCGCTGGGACCCGCTGTATCCTCGCTGTGTCCACCGCTGTGTCCCGATTTGTCCACCGCTGTGTCCTGCTGTTTCCCCCGCTGTGTCCCGCTGTGTCCCGCTGTGTCCTCGCTGTGTCCTCCGCTGTCTCAGGCTATGTCCCCCGCTGTGTCTCACGCTTTGCCCTGCTGTGTCCCACTGTGTTCTGCTGTGTACCGGTGTGCCCCCACTGTGTCCCGTTGTGTCCACAGCTGTGTACCATACTTTGTAACGCTGTGTCCCAGCTCTATCGACGCTGTGTCCCGCTGGGTCCTGCTATGTACTCTGTTGTGTCCAGCTGT
>NW_012320872.1:0-1676 GCF_000151885.1 Dipodomys ordii
TGGATAGATCCGTCTCCCCTCCTCTCCACCATTCTCTCCCTCCCCCCTCCCCCCGCCCCCCCCGCCTTTGGGCTTCCCTGGAGTCCTGCTCCTAATTATCTCTTTAATATCTCTTTATCTTCCAGCCCCTGCTTCCTGATCGGATGGTGATATCTGAAGCACTCAGCGGCAACCAGACAGCCAGAGGGGAACGCGAGCCGTCCATGCAGGTGGTGTAACCGTCCATCCTCACCCCCCCAACCCCGCAGGCGATTACTCGACCACGACCACGACCTCCGACCCCCCCCCCCCGCACCAAAATCCACAACCCTACCCTCGGAACAAAATAAAACAAATTTGCTTGAATCTCACGCTGCCCTTTGTTTGTAATTGACGCAATATGCGAAGGGGAGGGATCTCATTTCTGGTGCCTGACGGGGGGGGGAGGGGGGAGGGGGCGGGGAAATTGGAGAGGAGAGAAGAGGGGGCAGAGGGCGTCTCAGTGTATCTGTGTGTGTGCGTGCGTGCATCTTTGAGGAAACTCAAAGATCGGACGCGACAGAGCATGTATGTAGTCCAGCCGGACCAATTCACCACGTCTCTGTCTCTTGTCTCTCTGTTTCTGTTTCTTTATTTCTCTCTCTGTGTCTCTCTTTGTCTCTGTCTGTCTGTCTGTCTGTCTGTCTGTCTGTCTGTCTGTCTCTCTCTCTCTCGTTTGAATTCTCTCTCCCGCCCGCCCGCCCGCCCGCACTCCCTCCCTCCTTTTCCTCTCGACTTGCCAGTCAATCCTGGGGCTTGAGCTACTGTACTGGCGCTCCAACACACAACGGTCCCACTCCGAGCCTGCCTGCCTGCCTGCCTGCCTATGCATGGGCCCCATACTCCAACGAGGCACATCATCATCCCCACCCCACCCGTTCTCTGAAAAGAAGGCAGTCTCTCTCGGGGCCAGCCAGCCTGGGCAGGTTTTCTCAGTCAGTCAGTGTGTGGTTTGTTTGTTCTTCTTTTTCCCCCATGCATTTCATGAGAGAAAACTGCAATTCACAAAACCACCACTAGATGGCGCGCGTTCGCCGTCGACAAGGTGGATGGGGCGGCGGGAGGGGCAAAACACGGGTCGGGTCAGTCACTCACTCAGTCAGTCAGTCCTCACCTACCCGGCAGTGGGGAGTGAGAGTTCTGACATACACATACATATAGGTTGTTATGATTCATTATTATCATCATTTGCTTTTCCTCTGTCGTAGCCATGACGACGGGGAGGGGGGACGGCGGGGTTTCGACCGCCAGCCGACGTGTTGCGGAGGGGGAGGCTTTTGTTAGGAGATCTCTGCAATTTAGATTATGTGGACATATTTAAGTAGCTTCAATTTCTCATTCTGTTTCCATGAAGTTCCACAAGAACAAAATACTCTAAGTTAATTGCTTCAAGATGTTTTAGAAACAGAGAGACAAACAGAAAGGAAATGTAGAATTGAGGTTTTTCATAATTTACATACAAGCATGTATATACACTGATTACAGATGTTTCTGTTTGTTTATTGAAACAGGGTCTAGCTTTCTAGTCCAGGCTGGCCTTGAGCTTGTGATAATCCTGCTTTAACCTCCCATCCTGCCTGGGATGACAGGTATATACCACAAGACATTGCCCTAAGATTCACCTTCCTTGCTTGTCTTGAAGCTGCATCTCCAGTTCA
>NW_012320873.1:0-1676 GCF_000151885.1 Dipodomys ordii
GCTGATGATTTTGAAGCAGATAAAGTTGCTCAAGAATTATCATATGAACGAGAAGGAGAAGGTGAAACTGAAGGAGAAGCTGAAGCAGAAAAAGAATCAGGAAAAGCAGAAGCAGATACATACAGTCGGATAAGCTTAATAAGGAGAAGCAGAAGCAGAATGATTATGCTCAAGGAATAGCACAAGCAGGAGGAGATGCATATGGAGTAGCAGGAGAAGCAGAAGAAGCAGAAGCAGAAGGAGAAGAACTATAAGAGAAGAAGCAGAAGCGGGAGAATCAGAAGTAGAAAGAGAAGCCGACGAAGAGAAGCAGAACGAGAAGCAGGAGAAGCAGATGAAGCAGAAGCGGGAGAAGCAGAAGAAGTAGAAACAGAAGAAGGAGAAGGAGCAGAAGCAGAAGGAGAAGCAGAAGCAGAAGGGGAAGCAGAAAGAGAAGCAGGAAAAGCAGGAAAAGCAGAAAAGCAGAAGCAGGAGAAGCAGAAGCAGAAGAATACGAAGAAGCAGAAGCAGAACCTGAAGCAGAAGGAGAAGCAGGAGAAGCAGAAGAAGCAGAATCTGGAGAAGCAGAATGACAAGCTGAAGGAGAAGCTGAAGCAGAAAGAGAATCAAAAGCAGAAGGAGAAGCAGAAGAAACAGAAGAAGCAGAAGAAGTAGCAGTTACAGCAAAAGCAGAAGGAGAAGCAGAAGGAAAAGCAGAAGAACGAGAAGGAGAAGGAGAAACAGAGGCAGAAGCAGAAGGAGAAGAAGAAGCAGAAGAAAGAGCATAAGGACAAGCACAAGCAGAAGGAGATGCAGAACGAGAAGCAGGAGAAGCAGAAGAAGCAGAAGATGAAGGAGAAGCAGAAGTAGGAGAAGGAGAAGGAGGAGAAGCAGAAGCAGAAGGAGAAGCAGAAGCGGAATGAGAAGCAGAAAGAGAAGCAGGAGAAGCACAAGATGCAGAAGCAGGAGAAGCCGAAAGAGAAGAAGCAGAAGAAGCAGAAACAGAAGCAGAAGTAGATGCAGAAGCAGAAGGAGAAGCAGCAGAACAAGTAGAACCAGAAATTCAGGCAGGAGAAACAGAAGAACAGAAGCAGAAAGAGAAGCAAAAAGAGAAGCAGAAGGAGAAGTAGAAGAAGCAGCAGAAGGAGAAGCAGCAGAAGAAGCAGAAAAACAAGCAGGAGAAGCAGAAGCAGAAAGAGAAGTACAAGCAGAAGAAGCAGAAGCAGAAGAAGAAGCAGTAGAAGCATAAGAAGCAGAAGCAGGAGAACCAGAAGCAGAAGAACAAGACCATAAGAAGCAGAAGCAGAGGGAGAAACAGAAGAAGGAGAAGGAGCAGCAGAAGGGGAAGCAGAAGGAGATGGAGAAGCAGAAAGAGTAGCAGAAACAGAAGGAGAAGAAGAAGGATTAGTTGGAGAATCAGAAGAAGCAGAAGCAGAAAGAGAAGCAGAAGAAGGAGAAGGAGAAGCAGAAGCAGAGGAAAGGAAGGAGAAGCAGAAGCGGGAGAAGCAGAAGAAGAAGAAGAAGGAGAAGGAGCAGAAGGAGAAGCAGAAGGAGAAGCTGAAAGAGAAGCAGAAGAAGCAGTAGCAGGTGAAGCAGAAGCAGAAGAAACAGAAGAAGCTGAAGAAGCAGAAGCAGGACCTGAAGCAGAAGATACAGAACAAGCAGAAGAAGCAGTAGCAGAAGCAGAACGAGAAGTG
>NW_012320874.1:0-1676 GCF_000151885.1 Dipodomys ordii
GCTTTTCTGCTACTGCCTCTCATCTCTGTATCTCTGCTTCTCATTCTGCTTCTCATTCTGCTTTTGCTTCTCTTTCTGCTTCTGCTTCTCATCTGCTTCTCCAGATTCTGCTTCTTCTGCTTCTCCTTCTGCTACAGGTTCTGCTTCTGCTTCTTCGGCTTCTTCGCTTCTGCTTCTCCTGCTGCTGCTTCTTCTGCTTCTCCTGCTTCTCTTTCTGCTTATCCTTCTGTTTCTGCTTCTCCTTCTGCTTCTTCTCCTTCTTCTGTTTCTTCTGCTTCTGCTTCTCCTGCTTCTGCTACTCCTGCTTCTCGTTCTGCTTCTCTTTCTGGTTCTCGTTCTGCTTCTCCTTATCCTTCTTCTGCTTCTCCTTCTGCTTCTGCTTCTCCTTCAATTTCTCCTTCGGCTTCTCATTCTGCTTCTGCGTCTTCTGTTTCTTCTGCTTCTCCTGCTTCTGCTTCTCCTGCTTCTCCTACTTCTCGTGCTGCTTCTCCTTCTGCGTCTCTTTCTGCTTCTGCTTATCCTTTTGCTTCCCCTACTCCTAATCCTTTTCTTTCGCCTTCTCCTCCTTCTTCTTCTGCTTCTCCTGCTGCTTCTGCTTCTGCTTATTCTACTATTTCTGTGTCTTCTGCTTCAGATTGTGCTTCTTCTGTTTCTCCTTCTGCTTCAGATTCTGCTTCTGCTTCTTCGGCTTCTCCTGTTTCTTCTGCTTCTGCTTCTCCTGCGTCTTCTGCTTCTCCTGCTTCTCTTTCTGCTTCTGCTTATCCTTCTGTTTCTCCTACTCTTAATCCTACTCTTTCTCCTTCTCCTTCTTCTTCTTCTGCTTCTCCTGCTGCTTCTTCTTCTGCTTCTTCTGCTTTTTCTGTTTCTTCTTCTTCTGCTTCAGCTTCTGCTTCTGTTTCTCCTTCTGCTTCTGCTCTTCTCCTTCTTCTGCTTCTGCTTCTCCTGATTCTTCTTCTTCTTCTTCTCCTATTTTTCCTTCTGCTTCTCCGTCCCATTCTCCTTCTCCTTCAATTTCTCCTTCTTGTGCTTCTCATTCTGCTTCTTCTTCTGCTTCTCCTGCTGCTTCTGCTTCTGCTTATTCTACTATTTCTGTGTCTTCTGCTTCAGATTGTGCTTCTTCTGTTTCTCCTTCTGCTTCAGATTCTGCTTCTGCTTCTTCGACTTCTCCTGTTTCTTCTGCTTCTGCTTCTCCTGCGTCTTCTGCTTCTCCTGCTTCTCTTTCTGCTTCTGCTTCTCCTGCGTCTTCTGCTTCTCCTGCTTCTCTTTCTGCTTCTGCTTATCCTTCTGTTTCTCCTACTCCTAATCCTTCTCTTTCTCCTTCTCCCTCTTCTTCTTCTGCTTCTCCTGCAGCTTCTTCTTCTGCTTCTTCTGCTTATTCTGTTTCTTCTTCTTCTGCTTCAGCTTATGCTTCTTCTGCTTCTCCTTCTGCTTCTCCTTCTGCATCTGCTCATCTCCATAAGCTTCTTCAGTATAAGCTTCTCCAGCTTCTTCTTCTTCTGCTTCTCCTACTTCTCCTTCTGCTTCTCCGTCTCCTTCTCCTTCTCCATCAATTTCTCCTTCTTGTGCTTCTCATTCTGCTTCTGCTTCTGCTTCTGCAGTTTCTCCTTCTGCTTCCTAATCTGCTTCTCTTTATACTTCTTATTCAGCTTCTGCTCCTCCTACTCCTAATCCTTCTC
>NW_012320875.1:0-1676 GCF_000151885.1 Dipodomys ordii
AGCGGGAAAATAGTGGTGACACATTTGGTAATTCATTGGGAATATGGTTGTGGTCACTGTGGACTCAGTATGGGACCGAATTGGTCTCTTTGTGTGTCTAGTTGTGTCTCAGCTGGTGATACATGGGGACACTCTTGGGATCACATTGGGGTGACAGCAGGTACACAGCGGGACACAGCAGGTGTCACAATTGGACACAGCGGGGTCACAGCAGGGACACAGTGATACAGAGTGATGTCACAGCGGGACACATTGGGGTCACAGCGTTTTCACAGCGGGACACAGCATGTGACACAGCGGGATACAGAGGGACACAGTGTGGACACAGCGGGACACAGCGGGACATAGCGGGGACACAGCGGGGACACAGCGGAGGACACAGGGAGACAGAGTGGGACACAGCGGGCCACAACGGGGACACAGCGGGGACACAGCGGGACACATTGGGACACAGCGGAGACACAGCGGGGACACAGCGGGGCACACAGCGAGAACACAGGAGGACACAGCGGGACATAGTGGGGACACAGCCGGGGACACAGCGGGGGACAGCGGGGACACACCTGTGCACAAAGGGGACGCAGCGGGGACACAGGGGGACACAGCGGGGGACACAGCGGGCCACAGCGGGCCACAGCGCGGACACAGTGGGACACAACAGGGAAACAGCAGGGACACAGCCGGACACAGTGGGGGACACAGCGGGGACACAGTGCGGGACACAGCGGGACAGAGCGGGGGACACAGAGGGGGACACAGCGGGACTCAGCGGGACACAGCGGGGGACAAAGCAGGACACAGCGGGGGACACATCGGGGACGCAGCGGGGCACCGCGGGGTCACAGCGGGGAAACAGCGGGGGACAAAGAGGGGACGCTGCTTGGACATAGCGGGACACAGCGAAGACACAGCAGGGGACACTGCTGGACACAGCGGTACACAGCGGGGACACAGTTGGACACAGCGGGGACACAGAGGTACACAATGGGGGATACAGCGGGACCCAGCGGGGACACAGCGGGGGACAGCAGGGACACACCGGGGGACAACGGGGACACAGCGCGACACAACGGGGGACAGAACAGGGGACACAGCGGGACACAGCGTGGAAACAGCAGGGACACAGCAGGACACAGTGGGACTCAGCGGGACACATCGGGGGACACAGCGGGACACAGTGGGGGACACAGCGGGGACATAGCGGGACACAGTGGCGGACAGAAGCGATACACAGCGTGACATAGCGGGGGACACAGCCGGACACAGCGGGGGACACAGCCGGGGACACAGCGGGGACACAGCGGGACACAGCGAGGGACATATCGGGACACAGCGGGGACACAGTGGGGGACACAGCGGGGGACACAGTGGGACACAGCGGTGACACAGCGGGGACACAGCAGGGGACACAGCGTGGGACAGAGAGGGACACAGCAGAATACAGCGGGACACAGCAGGGGAAACAGCGGGGATACAGCGAGGGACACAGCTGGACACAGAGGGACAAAGCAGGGACTCAGCGGGACACAGCGAGTACACTGCGGGGGACAGAGGGGACACAGCGGGACACGGCGGTACACAGCGAAGGACACAGCAGGGGACAGCGGGGACACACCTGGGGACAACGGGGACACAGCGGGGACACAGCGGGGAAACAGCGGTACACAGCAGGGACA
>NW_012320876.1:0-1675 GCF_000151885.1 Dipodomys ordii
ACACAGCGGCGGGCACAGCGAGGGACACAGAGGGATTACAGCGGGGATACAGCGGGGACACAGCGAGGACACAGCGGGTCACAGCGGGAAACAGTGGAGACAAAGCTGACACAACGGGGTAAACAGCGGGACACTGTGGGACACAGCGAGGACACAGCGGGACACAGTGGGACACAGCAGGACACAGCAGGACACAGCGGGACACAGCGGGGGACACAGCGGGACACAGCGAGGACACAGAGGGACGCAGCGGGACACAGCGGGACACAGCGGGACACAGCAGGACACAGCGGGACACAGCGGGGGACACAGCGGGAAACAGCGCGGGACATAGTGGAGGAAACAGCGGGAAACAGCGGGAAACACAGCGGGACACAGCGGGACACAGCGGGGGACAATGGGTACACAGCGGGGAGCAAAGCGAGGACACAGCGGGACACAGCGGGACACAGCGAGGATACAATGGGACACAACGGGACACAGCGGTGTACACAGCGGGACACAGCGGGGACACAGCGCTATACACAGAGGGTCACAGAGGTGGACACAGCGGGACACAGTGGGGGACAGCGGGGGACAGCGGGGACAGAGCAGTGACACAGCAGGACACAGCGGGGGACAGCGGGGACGGAACAGAGACACAGCAGGACACAGCGGGGACAAAGCGGGACACAGCGGGCTCACAGCGGGGGACACAGCGGGACACAGCCGTGACACAGCGGGACACAGCGGGAGAACAACAGGGGACAAAGCGGGGGACACAGTGGTGGACAGCGGGGACACACCTGGGGCAACGGGGACACAGCGGGGACACAGAGGGGGACACAGTGGGACACAGCGGGGAAACAGCGGGGGAAACAGCGTGGGAGACTGCGGGACATAGCGGGGTACACAGGGGGGACACAGCGGGGGAAACAGCAGGGGACACAGCAGGACACAGCAGATCACAGCGTGGGACACAGCGGGACACAGCGGGGGACACAGCGGGGACAAAGCGGCGGACACAGCGATACACAGCGGGACATAGCGGTGGACACAGCGGGACACAGCGGGGTCACAGCGCGGGATCCAGCGGGACATAGCAGGGACACAGCGGGGGACAAAGTGGGACCCAGCGGGGGACATAGCAGGGGACACAGCGGGGACACAGCGGGACACCGCGGGGGACACAGCGGGCACACAGCGGAGACACAGTGGGGGACACAGCGGGGTAAACTGCTGGACATAGAGGGACACATCAGGGACTCAGCGGGACACAGCGGGGACACAGCAGTGACACAGCGGGACACAAAGGGACACAACGGAGTCACAGCGGGACACAACAGGGCCACTGCGGGGGACACAGCGGGGAACACATTGGGATATAGCGGGACACAGCGGGGGACAGCGGGGACACAGCGGGGACATAGCTGGACACAGCGAGAACACAGCGGTTGACACAGCGGGACACAGCGGGACACAGCAGGGACACAACAGGACACAGGGGGGACACAGCGGGGACACAGCGGGACACAGCGGGACACAGCGGGGGACACAGCTGGTTACAGAGGGGACACATCGGGGGACAATGGGGACATAGCAGGACACAGCGGGGGACAAAGCGGGACATAGCGGGGACACAGCGGGGACACAGCGGTGGACACAGAGGGGACACAGCAGGACACAGCGGGACATG
>NW_012320877.1:0-1675 GCF_000151885.1 Dipodomys ordii
AGCATAAGGAGAAGTATAAGGAGAAGCAGTAGAAGGAGAAGAAGCAGAAGCAGGAGAAGCTGAAGCAGAAGAAAAAGAATAAGCAAAAGAAGCAGAAGCAGAAGCAGTGAGAGAAGCAGAAGAAGGAGAAGGAGAAGGAGCAGCAGAAGGAGAAGCAGAAGCAGAAAGAGAAGCAGAAACAGAAGGAGAACAAGAAGGAGAAGCAGGAGAATCAGAAGAAGCAGAAAGAGAAGGAGAAGAAGGAGAAGCAGAAGTAGAGTCAGAAGAAACAGAAGAAGAAGAAGCAGAAGAAACAGAAGCAAAAGAAACAGAAGAAGGAGAAGAGCAGAAGCAGAAGCAGAAGGAGAAGCAGAAGCAGAAGGAGAAGCAGAAAGAGAAGCAGGAGAAGCAGAAGAAGAAGGAGAAGCAGAAGCAGAAGAAACAGGAGAAGCCGAAGAAGCAGAAGCAGAATCTGAAGCAGAAGGAGAAACAGAAGAAGCACAATCTAAAGCAGAATCAGAAGAAACAGAAATAGTAGAATAAGCAGAAGCAGAAGCACCAGGACAAGCAGAAGAACAAGAAGGAGAAGGCGAAAGAGAAGGATTAGGAGTAGGAGAAGCAAAAGGATAAGCAGAAGCAGAAAGAGACGCAGAAGGAGAAGCAGCACGAGATGTAGGAGAAGCAGGAGAAGCAGAAGCAAGAGAAGCAGAAGAAACAGAAGATGCAGAAGCAGAATGAGAAGCAGAAGGAGAAATTGAAGCAGAAGGAGAAGCAGAAGCAGAAGGAGAAGCAGAAGAAAGAGAAAGAGAAGCAGAAAGAGAAGCACAACGAGAAGCACAACGAGAAGCACAACGAGCAGAAGCAGGTGAAGCTGAAGCAGAAGAAAGAGAAGAAGGTGAAGAAGCAGAAGCAGAAGGAGAAGCAGAAACAGAAGGAAAAGCAGAAAGAGAAGCAGGAGAAGCAGAAGAAGCAGCAGCAGGACAAGCAGAAGCAGAAGAAGCCAAAGAAGCAGAAGCAGAACTTGAAGCAGAAAGAGAAGCAGGAGAAGCAGAAGAAGCAGAATCTGGAGAAGCAGAAGGAGAAGCAAAAGCAGAAGGAGAAGCAAAAGCAGAAGGAGAAGCAGAAGGGGAAGCAGAAGAAACAGAAGAAGCAGAGGCAGTAGCAGAAGAAGCAGAAGATGCAGAAGCAGAAGGAGAAGCAGAAGGAAAAGCAGAAGAACGAGAAGGAGAAGGAGTAGGAGAAACAGAAGGAGAAGCAGAAAGAGAAGCAGAAGAAGGAGCAGGAGAAGGAAAAGCAGCAGGAGGAGCAGAAAGAGCAGCAGAAGGAGAAGCAGGAGATGCAGAAACTTGAGAAGCAGAAGCAGAAGAAACACAAGAAGGACAAGAAGCAGAAGCAGAAGGAGAAGCAGAAACAGAAGGAGAAGCAGGAAGAGAAGGAGGGAAAGCAGAAGAAGCAGAAGCAGGAGGAGAAGCAGGAAAAGCAGAAGAAGGAGAAGCAAAAGAAGGAGAAGGAGAAGCAGAAGCAGAAGCATAAGGACAAGCACAAGAAGAAGGAGGTGCAGAAGGAGAAGCAGGAGAAGCAGAAGAAGCAGAAGCTGAAGGAGAAGCAGAAGTAGGAGAAGGTGAAGGAGGAGAAGCAGAAGGAGAAGCAGAAGCAGAATGAGAAGCAGTAAGAGAAGCAGGAGAAGGGACAAGAA
>NW_012320878.1:0-1675 GCF_000151885.1 Dipodomys ordii
GAAGCAGAAGAATTTTAGGAAGGATTTTTATTTTTGGATTTTTTTTTTTTTTGGTTTTTTTTTAGAGATTTTGAGATTCTGATTATTTTCAGTAGGAGATTATTTGCTTAATTAGCTGATTTTGCTTAATTAGAACCTGAAGCAGAAGGAGTAGTAGGAGAAGCAGAAGAAGTAGAATCTGAGAAGCAGAAGGAGAAGCAGAAGCAGAATGAGAAGCAAAAGCAGAAGGAGAAGCTGAAGGGGAAGCAGAAGAAACAGAAGAAGCAGAGGCAGTAGCAGAAGATGCAGAAGCAGAAGGAAAAGCAGAAGATCGAGAAGGAGAAGGAGTAGGAGATACAGAAGGAGAAGCAGAAAGAGAAGCAGAAGAAGGAGCAGGAGAAGGAAAGGCAGCAGGAGAAGCAGAAAGAGCAGCAGAAGGAGAAGCAGGAGATGCAGACACTTGAGAAGCAGAAGCAGAAGAAACAGGAGAAGGACAAGAAGCAGAAGCAGAAGGAGAAGCAGAAACAGAAGGAGAAGCAGGAAGAGAAGGAGGGAAAGCAGAACAAGCAGGAGCAGGAGAAGCAGAAGCATAAGAATGTGAAGAAGCAGAAGGAGAACCTGAAGCAGAAGGACAAACAGGAGAAGCAGAAGAAGCAGAATCTGAAGAAGCAGAATAAGAAGCAGAAGGAGAAGCAGAAGCAGAAAGAGAATCAAAAGCAAAACGAGAAGGACAAACAGGAGAAGCAGAAGAAGCAGAATCTGAAGAAGCAGAATAAGAAGCAGAAGGAGAAGCAGAACAAGAAAGAGAATCAAAAGCAAAAGGAGAAGCAGAAGAAACAGAAGAAGTAGAAGCAGAAGCAGTTGTAGCAGAAGCAGAAGGAAAAGCAGAAGAACAAGAAGGAGAAGGAGAAACAGAAGGGGAAGCAGAAAGAGACGCAGGTAAAGCAGAAGAAGAAGAAGCAAAAGGAGAATCAGAAGGAGAAGCAGAAGAAGGAGAAGGAGAAGCAGAAGAAGATGCAGAATGAGAAGCAGGAGAAGCAGAAGAAGCAGAAGCAGGTGGAGAAGCAGGAAAAGCAGAAGAAGCAGAAGCAAAAGGAGAAGCAAAAGATGGAGAAGGAGAAGCAGAAGCAGAAGCATAAGGACAAGCACAAGCTGAAGGAGATGCAGAAGGAGAAGCAGGAGAAGCAGAAGAATCAGAAGTTGAAGGAGAAGCAGAAGTAGGAGAAGGAGAAGGAGGAGAAGCAGAAGGAGAAGCAGAAGCAGAATGAGAAGCAGAAAGAGAAGCAGGAGAAGGACAAGAAGCAGAAGCAGGAGAAGCCGAAAGAGAAGAAGCAAAAAAAAAGAAACATTAGCAGAAGGAGAATCAGAAGCAGAAGGAGAAGAAGTAGAACCAGAAATTCAGGCAGGAGAAACAGAAGAAGCAGAGGCAGAAGCAGAAGGAGAAGCAAAAAGAGAAGCACAAGGAGTAGTAAAAGTAGCAGCAGAAGGAGAAGCAGCAGAAGAAGCAGAAAAACAAGCAGGAGAAGCAGAAGCAGAAAGAGAATTAGAAGCTGAAGAAGCAGAACCAGAAGAAGAAGCAGTAGAAGCATAAGAAGCAGAAGCAGGAGAAGCAGAAGCAGAAGAAAAAGAAGAAGCATAAGAAGCAGAAGTAGAAGCAGAGGTAGAAACAGAAGAAGGAGAAGGAACAGCAGAAGGT
>NW_012320879.1:0-1675 GCF_000151885.1 Dipodomys ordii
TTTCCTTCTGCTTCTCGTTCTGCTTCAGATACAACAGCTACGACTTATACTTCTTCTGCATCTCCTTATGCTTTTGATTCTCTTTATGCTTCTGCTTCTCCTTCTGCTTCTCATTCTGTTTCTCCAGATTCTGCTTCTTCTGCTTCTCCTGCTTCTCCTTCTGCTTCAGGTTCAGCTTCAGCTTCTTCGGATTCTTAAGCTTATGCTTCTCCTGCTTCTGCTTCTTCTGCTTCCCCTCCTTCTCTTTCTGCTTCTCCTTCTGTTTCTGCTTCTCCTTCTGCTTCTGCTTCTTGTCCTTCTCCTGTATCTTCTGCTTCAGCTTATCCTGTTTCTGCATCTCCTGCTTCTCCATCTGCTGCTCTTTCTGCTTCTCTGCTGCTTTTCCAAAATCCAGCTCCTTCATCTCCTTCTCTTTCTGTTTCTCCTTCTGTTTCTCCTTCAACTTTTCGTTCTTCTGCTTTTCCATCTGCTTCTGCTTCTGCATCTTCTGCTTCTTCTGCTACTGCCTCTGCTTCTTCTGTTTCTTCTGCTTCTCCTTCTGCTTCTCCTTCTGCTTTTGCTTCTCTTTCTGCTTCTGCTTCTCCTTCTGCTTCTCCAGATTCTGCTTCTTCTGCTTCTCCTTCTGCTTCAGGTTCTGCTTCTGCTTCTTCGGCTTCTTCTGCTTCTGCTTCTTCTGCTTCTCCTGCTTCTCTTTCTGCTTTTCCTTCTGTTTCTGCTTCTCCTTCTGCTTCTTCTCCTTCTTCTGTTTCTTCTGCTTCTGCTTCTCCTGCTACTGCTTCTCCTGCTTCTCGTTCTGCTTCTCTTTCTGCTTCTCCTTCTCCTTCTTCTGCTTCTCCTTCTGCTTCTGCTTCTCCTTTTGCTTCTGCTTCTGCTTCAATTTCTCCTTCTGCTTCTCATTCTGCTTCTGCGTCTTCTGTTTCTTCTGCTTCTCCTGCTTCTGCTTCTCCTGCTTCTCCTACTACTCGTGCTGCTTCTCCTTCTGCGTCTCTTTCTGCTTCTGCTTATCCTTTTGCTTCTCCTACTCCTACTCCTTCTCTTTCGCCTTCTCCGTCTTCTTCTTCTGCTTCTCCTGCTTCTCCTTCTACATCTTCTTCTGCTTCTGCTTCTCCTTCTGCTGCTTCTTCTGCTTCTGCTTCTCCTTCTTCTGCTTCTCCCTTTGATTCTGCTTCTTATGCTTATTCTTTTTCTTCTGCTTCTCCTGCTTCTGCTTCTTCTGCTTCTACTGCTTCTCCTTCTCCTTCTCCTTCTTCTTCTTCTTCTTCTTCTTCTTCTTCTTCTTCTTCTTCTTCTTCTTCTTCTTCTTCTTCTTCTTCTTCTTCTTCTTCTTCTTCTTCTTCTTCTTCTTCTTCTCTTTCTGCTGCTTCTGCTTTTCCTGCTTCTTCTTCTTCTACTGCTTCTCTTTCTGCTTCTCATTCTGCTTCTGCTTCTCCTTCTGCTTCTCCTATTGCTTCTGTGGCTCTTCCTTCTCCTTCTCCTACTTCTCCTTCTCCTTCTGCTTCTGCTTCTTCTGCTTCTCCTGCTTCTCCTTCTGCATCTTCTTCTAGTTATGCTTCTCCTTCTGCTTCTTCTTCTGCTTCTGTTTCTCCTTCTGCTTCTCCTTCTGCTTCTTCTGCTTCTCCTTCTGTTTCTCTTTCTCCTTCTCGTTCTTCTGCTTTTACTTTTCTTCTCCTTCTGC
>NW_012320880.1:0-1675 GCF_000151885.1 Dipodomys ordii
TAAGCAGAAAGAGAAGCAAAAGCAGAAGGAGAAGCAGAAGGAGAAGCAGAAGAAACCGAGGCAGTAGCAGAAGAAGCAGAAGATTCAGAAGCAGAAGGAGAAGCAGAAGGAAAAGCAGAAGAACTAGAAGGAGAAGGAGAAGGATAAACAGAAGGAGAAGCAGAAAGAAGCAGAAGAAGGAGCAGGAGAAGGATAAGCAGCAGGAGAAGCAGAAAGAGCAGCAGAAGGAGAAGCAGGAGATGCAGAAACAGGAGAAGCAGAAGAAACACGAGAAGGACAGGAAGCAGAAGCAGAAGGAGAAGCAGAAACAGAAGGAGAAGCAGAAAGAGAAGGAGGGGAAGCAGAAGAAGCAGAAGCACGAGAGGCAGAAGCATAAGAATCCGAAGAAGCAGAAGCAGAACCTGAAGCAGAAGGAGAAGCAGAAGAAGCAGAATCTGGAGAAGCATTATGAGAAGGTGAAGGAGAAGCAGAAGCGGAAAGAGAATCAAAAGCAGAAGGAGAAGCAGAAGAAACAGAAAAAGCAGAAGCAGTAGCAGTTGCAGCACAAGCAGAAGGAAAAGCAGAAGAACGAGAAGGAGAAGGAAAAACAGAAGCAGAAGCAGAAGGAGAATCAGAAGGAGAAGCAGAAGAAGCAGAAGGAGAAGCAGAAACAGAAGAAGATGCAGAAGGAAAAGCAGAAGCAGAAGAAGATGCAGAAGGAGAAGCAGCAGAAGCCGAAGAAGCAGAAGCAGAAGGAGAAGTAGAAGTAGGAGAAGGAGAAGTAAGAGCCACAGAAGCAAAAGGAGAAGCAGAAGGAGAAGCAGAAGCATAATGAGAAGCAGAAAGAGAAGCAGTAGAAGCAGAAGAAGCAGGAAAAGAAGAAGCAGAAGAAAGAGAAGAAGAAGAAGAAGAAGAAGAAGAAGAAGAAGAAGAAGAAGAAGAAGAAGAAGAAGAAGAAGAAGAAGAAGAAGAAGAAGAAGAAGAAGAAGAAGAAGAAGAAGGAGAAGGAGACGCATAAGTAGAAGCTTAAGGAGAAGAAGTAGAAGCAGAAGAAGCAGAAGCAGGAGAAGCAGAAGCAGTAGAAAAAGAATAAGCATAAGAAGAAGAATCAGAGGGAGAAGAAGAAGAAGGAGAAGAAACAGCATAAAGAGAGCTAGAAGGAGAATCAGAAGGAGAAGCAGAAGAAGGAGTAGCAGAAGCAGAAGAAGATGCAGAAGGAGAAGCAGAAGCAGAAAAAGACGCAGAACGAGAAGCAGGAGAAGCAGAAGAAGCAGAAGCAGAAGGAGAAGCAGAAGTAGGAGAAGGAGAAGGAAGTGCAGCAGAAGCAATAGGAGAAGCAGAAGGAGAAGCAGAAGCAGAATGAGAAGCAGAAAGAGAAACAGTAGAAGCAGAAGAAGCAGGAAAAGCAGAAGCAGAAGAAAGAGAAGAAGAAGAAGACGACGAAAAAGAAGAAGAAGAAGAAGCAGCAGCATAAGGAGAAGCATAAGGAGAAGCAGTAGAAGCAGAAGCAGAAGCAGAAGAAAAAGAATAAGCAAAAGAAGCAGAAACAGTGAGAGAAGCAGAAGAAGGAGAAGGAGCAGCAGAAGGAGAAGCAGAAGCAGAAAGAGAAAGAGAAGCAGAAACAGAATGAGAACAAGAAGGAGAAGCAGGAGAATCAGAAGAAGCCGAAGTGAAGCGGAAAGAGGAGAAGTGAGAA
>NW_012320881.1:0-1675 GCF_000151885.1 Dipodomys ordii
TGCTTCTCCTTCTGTTTCTCCTTCTCCTTCTTGTTCTTCTGCTTTTCCTTCTGCTTCTGCTACAACTGCTTCTGCTTCTACTTCTTCTGTTTCTTCTGCTTCTCCTTCTGCTTTTGATTCTCTTTCTGCTTCTGCTTCTCGTTCTGCTACTTATTCTGCTACTTCAGATTCTGCTTCTTCTGCTTCTCCTGCTTCTCCTTCTGCTTCATGTTTTCCTTCTGCTTCTTCACATTCTTATGCTCCTGCTTCTCCTGCTTCTGCTTCTTCTGCTTTCCCTCCTTCTCTTCCTGCTTCTCCTTCTGTTTCTGCTTCTCCTTCTGCTTCTGCTTCCTGTCCTTCTTGTGTTTCTTCTGCTTCTGCTTCTCAAGTTTCTGCATCTCCTGCTTCTCCTTCTGCTGCTCTTTCTGCTTCTCCTGCTGCTTTTCCTTCTCCTGCTCCTTCTTCTGCTTCTCTTTCTGCTTCTCCTTCTGTTTCTCCTACTCCTTCTCCTTCTCGTTGTTCTGCTTTTCCTTCTGCTT
Source organism: Dipodomys ordii (assembly GCF_000151885.1). Classification (NCBI taxonomy): domain Eukaryota; kingdom Metazoa; phylum Chordata; class Mammalia; order Rodentia; family Heteromyidae; genus Dipodomys; species Dipodomys ordii. The sequence continues at coordinate 519 of NW_012320881.1, forward strand.
CTCCTTCTGCTTCTGCATCTTCTGCTTCTTCTGCTACTGCCTCTGCTTCTTCTGTTTCTTCTGCTTCCCCTTCTGCTTCTCCTTCTGCTTTTGCTTCTCTTTCTGCTTCTGCTTCTCCTTCTGCTTCTCCAGATTCTGCTTCTTCTGCTTCTCCTTCTGCTTCAGGTTCTGCTTCTGCTTCTTCTGCTTCTGCTTCTCCTGCTGCTGCTTCTTCTGCTTCTCCTGCTTCTCTTTCTGCTTTTCCTTCTGTTTCTGCTTCTCCTTCTGCTTCTGCTTCTTCTCCTTCGTATGTTTCTTCTGCTTCTGCTTCTCCTGCTTCTGCTTCTCCTGCTTCTCGTTGTGCTTCTCTTTCTGCTTCTCCTTCTCCTTCTTCTGCTTCTCCTTCTGCTTCTGCTTCAATTTCTCCTTCTGCTTCAATTTCTCCTTCTGCTTCTCATTCTGCTTCTGCGTCTTCTGTTTCTTCTGCTTCTCCTGCTTCTGCTTCTCCTGCTTCTCCTACTTCTCGTGCTGCTTCTCCTTCTGCGTCTCTTTCTGCTTCTGCTTATCCTTTTGCTTCTCCTACTCCTAATCCTTCTCTTTCGCCTTCTCCTTCTCCTTCTTCTGCTTCTCCTGCTTCTCCTTCTGCATCTTCTTCTGCTTCTGCTTCTCCTTCTGCTGCTTCTTCTGCTTCTGCTTCTCCTTCTTCCGCTTCTCCCTCTGATTTTGCTTCTTATGCTTATTCTTTTTCTTCTGCTTCTGCTTCTCCTGCTTCTGCTTCTTCTGCTTCTACTGCTTCTTCTCCTTCTCCTTCTTCTTCTTCTTCTTCTTCTTCTTCTTCTTCTTCTTCTTCTTCTTCTTCTTCTTCTTCTTCTTCTTCTTCTTCTTCTTCTTCTTCTTCTTCTTCTTCTTCTTCTTCTTCTTCTTCTTCTTCTTCTTCTTCTTATACTTCTTCTTCCTCTTCTTCTTCTTCTTCTTCTTCTTCTTCTTCTTCTTCTTCTTCTTCTTCTTCTTCTTCTTCTTCTTCTTCTTCTTCTTCTTCTTCTTCTTCTTCCTCTTCTTCTTCTTCTTCTTCTCTTTCTGCGGCTTCTGCTTTTCCTGCTTCTTCTTCTTCTACGGCTTCTCAATTGCGGCTTCTCATTCGTGCTTCGTGCTTCTCCTTCTGCTTCTCCTCCTCACCT
>NW_012320882.1:0-1675 GCF_000151885.1 Dipodomys ordii
GCGGGGGATAAAGCGGGACACCATGGAACACAGCGGGACACAGCGCGAAACAGCGGTGACCCTGCGGGACACAGCGGGACACAGCGGGGGACACAGAGGGACACAGCGGGACAGAGCGGGGGACACAGCGGGACACAGTGGGGGACAGAGCGTGAGACACAGCGAGACACATCAGGGATAAAGCTGTACACAGCGGGGTACACAGAGGGACACAGCGTCGATACAGCGGGGACACAGCGGGACACAGCGGGGTACACAGCTGGGGACACAAGGTGACACAGCGGGGGACACAGCGAGGACACAGACGGACACAGCGGGGGACACAGCGAGGACACAGCGGGACAGATCATGGGACAAAGTGGGAGACAGCGGGGCACACAGCGAGGACACAGCGGGACACAGAGTGGACTCAGCGGGGGACACAGCTAGGGACAAAGCAGGACACCATGGGACACAGTGTGACACAGCGGGACACAGCGGGACACAGCAGGGGACACAGGAGGGACACAGCGGGACAAAGCGGAACACAGCGGGGAACACAGGGGGAAACAGCGGGACACAGCGGGGGACACAGCAGGACACAGCAGGACACAGCGAGACACAGCAGGACAGAGCGGGGACACTGCGGGAACATATCGGGACACAGCGGGGTACACAGAGGGACACAACGGGACACAGCTTGGGACACTGCGGGGACACAGTGGGACACAGCTGGGGACACAGCGAGGACACAGCGGGACACAGCTGGTAATACAGGGAGGACATAGCGGGACCCAGTGGGACACAGCTTCGATACCGTGGGGACACATAGGGACACAGCGGGGTACACAGCTGGGGACACAACGGGACACAGCGGGGGACACAGGGAGACACAGCGGGACACAGCGGGGGACACAGCGATGACACATTGGGACACAGCGGGGACACAGCGGGGACACAGTGGGACTCAGTGGGGGACACAGCAGTACACAGCGGGACACAGCGGAACACAGCGGGGGACACAGCAGTACACAGCGGGACACAGCGAGGGAAAGAGCGGGACTCAGCGGGGGACAGAGCGAGGACACAGCGGGACACAGCTGTGGACACAGCCGGACACAGCGGGACACAGCGGGGGACAAAGCGGGAGACAGCGGGGGACACAGCGAGGACTCAGCAGGACACAGAGGCGACACAGAGGGGACTCAGCGGGGGACACAGTGGGGGACAAAGCGGGACACCATGGGACACAGTGTGACACAGCGGGACAAAGTGGGGGACACAGCGGGACACAGTGGGGAACACAGTGGGGGACAGTTGAGACAGAGAGGGGCACAGAGGGATACAGCAGTGACACAGCTGGACACCACGGAGTACACAGCGGGACACAGCGGGCACACAGCGGAGACACAGCAGGACACAGCGGGACACAGTAGGGACAGAGTGGGACAGAGCGGGACACAGCGGGACACAGCGGGGGACACTGGGGGACCCAGCGGGGGACCCAGCGAGGATACAACAGGACACAGCAGCGGACACAGCGAGGACACAGTGGGGAACACAGCGGGGGACACAGCGGGACACAGCAGGGAAAACAGACAGGACACAGCGGGACCCAGTGGGACACAGCGTCAATACAGCGGGGACACAGAGTTACACAGCGTGGTACACAGCTGTGGACAAAACGGGACACAGT
>NW_012320883.1:0-1675 GCF_000151885.1 Dipodomys ordii
GCTGTGTACTGCTGTGTCTCCCGCTGAGTTCCTCTGTGTCCCGCTGTGGCCCAATGTGTCCTCGCTGTGTCAGGCTCTGTCCTGCTCTGTCCCCGCTGTGTCCCGCTGTGTCCCCCACTGTGTGCCCCCTGTGTCCCTCTGTGTACCCTGTGGTGTCCAGCGGTGCCCCGCAGGGTCCCGCTGTGTCCCACTGTGTCACACTGTGTCCCGTGGTGTCCCTCTTTGTCCCCGGCTGTGTCCCCCGCTGAGTCCCCTCTGTGTGGCCGCTGTGTCCCTCTGTGTCCTCGCTGTGTCCCCCGCTGTCTCCTGCTTTGTCCCCCGCTGTTTTCCGCTGTGTCATGCTGTGTCCTCGCTGTGTCCCCCGCTGTGTCCCGCTGTGTCCCCGCTATGTCCCCAGCTGTGACCCGCTGTGTCCCGCTGTGTACCCCGCTGTGTCCCGCTATATTCCCGCAGTGTCCCTCTGTGTCCCGCTGTGTCCCGCTGTGTCCTCGCTGTGTCCCCCTCTGTGTCCCGTTGTGTCCCCAGCTGAGTACCTTGCTGTGGCCCAATGTGTCCTCGCTGTGTCATGCTCTGTCCTGCTCTGTCCCCGCTGTGTCCCGCTGTGTCCCGCTGTGTCCCCACTGTGTGCCCGCTGTGTCCCTCTGTGTACCCCGCTGTGTCCAGCTGTGTCCCGGCTGTGTCCCGCTGTGTCCCCTCTCTGTCCCCAGCTGTGTCCCCCGCTGTGTCCCGCTGTGTCCCGCTGTGTCCAGCTGTGTCCCGCTGTGTCACACTGTGTCCCGTGTTGTCCCGCTTTGTCCCCCGCTGTGACCTCGTTGTGTTTCTCGGTGTGTCCCGTTGTGTACCACTCTGTGACCCCGCTGTGTCCCGCTCGGTATCCCGCTGTGTCCCTCTATGTTCCCGCAGTGTCCCCGTTGTGTCCCGCTGTGTCCTTGCTGTGTCCACTGCTGTGTCCCGTTGTGTCCCCAGCTGTGTTCCCCGCTGTGTCCCGCTGAGTCCCCCGCTTTGTCCGCCGCTGTGTCCCTGCTGTGTCCCTGGTGTGTCCCCGCTGTGTCCCGCTGTGTCCCTCTTTGTCCTCGCTGTGTCCCAAGCTGTGTTCCGCTGTGTCCCCCGCTGTGTCCCGCTGTGTCCCGCTGTGTCCCTGCTGTGTCCCCACTGTGTGCCCCCGGTGTCCCGCTGTGTCCCCTCTCTGTCCCCAGCTGTCCCTCGCTGTTTCCCCCGCTGTGTCCCACTGTGTCCCGCTGTGTCGCCCGTTTTGCCCCGCTGTGCCCCTGCAGTGTCCCCGCTGTATCCCACTGTGTCACACTGTGTCCCGTGTTGTCCTGCTTTGGCCCCCGCTGTGACCTCGCTGTGTTTCTCTCTGTGTCCCGCTGTGTACCCTTCTGTGTCCTCCGCTGTGTCCCGCTGTGTACCCCGCTGTGTCCAGCTGTGTCCTCGCTGTGTCCCCCGCTGTCTCCTGCTTTGTCCCACGCTGTGTCCCGCTGTGACCCGCTGTGTCCTTGCTGTGTCCCCGCTGTGTCCCGTTGTGTCCCGTTGTATCCCCGCTGTGTCCCGTTGTGTCCCGCTGTGTCCTTGCTGTGTCCCACGCTGTGTCCCGCTGTGTCCACTGCTGTGTCCCGCTGTGTTCCCGCTGTGTCCCCCTGTGTCCCCCACTGTGTCGCGCTGTGTCCCGCTGTGT
>NW_012320884.1:0-1675 GCF_000151885.1 Dipodomys ordii
GTTTTGTGAATTGCAGTTTTTGCTCATGAAATGCAGAGGAGAAATAAAAGAGCAATCACACCAAGCATAAGTGAATGAGATAACCGGCCCAGTCTGGGTAAACCCGAGAGAGTCTTCTTTCTTTTCAGAGAAGGGGCGGGGTGGGGATGATGATTTGTCTCGTTGGAGAATGTTGCCCATGCATAGGCAGACAGGCAGGCAGTCAGTCTCGGAGTGGATCCGTTGAGTAAGGAGCGCCAGTACAGTAGGTCTAGCCACAGGATTGACAGGCAAGTTGAGAGAAAAAGGAGGGAGGGAGTGTGGGCGGGCGGGCGGGCAGGAGAGAGTATTCAACCGTCGCTCGTTCCCTGGATAGATCCGTCTCCCCTCCTCTCCACCTTTCTCTCCCTCCCCCCTCCCCCCGCCCCCCCCCGCCTTCGGGCTTCCCTGGAGTCCTGCTCCTAATTATCTCTTTAATATCTCTTTATCTTCCAGCCCCTGCTTCCTGACCGGATGGTGATATCTGAAGCACTCAGCAGCAACCAGACAGCCAGAGGGGAACGCGAGCCATCCAGGCAGGTGGCGTAACCGTCCATCCTCACCCCCCCCCGCAGGCGATTACTCGACCACGACCACGACCTCCGACCCCCCCCCCCGCACCAAAATCCACAACCCTACCCTCGGAACAAAATAAAACAAATTTGCTTGAATCTCACGCTGCCTTTTGTTTGTAATTGACGCAATAGGCGAAGGGTAGGGATCTCATTTCTGGTGCCTCACGGGGGGGGCGGGGGGAGGGGGCGGGGGAATTGGAGAGGAGAGAAGAGGGGGCAGAGGGCATCTCAGTGTATCTGTGTGTGTGCGTGCGTGCATCTTTGAGGAAACTCAAAGATCGGACGCGACAGAGCATGTATGTAGTCCAGCCGGACCAATTCACCACGTCTCTGTCTCTTGTCTCTCTGTTTCTGTTTCTCTATTTCTCTCTCTGTGTCTCTCTTTGTCTCGGTCTGTCTGTCTGTCTGTCTGTCTGTCTGTCTGTCTGTCTCTCTCTCTCTCTCTCTCTTTCTCGTTTGAATTCTCTCTCCCGCCCGCCCGCCCGCCCGCACTCCCTCCCTCCTTTTCCTCTCGACTTGCCAGTCAATCCTGGGGCTTGAGCTACTGTACTGGCGCTCCAACACACAACGGTCCCACTCCGAGCCTGCCTGCCTGCCTGCCTGCCTATGCATGGGCCCCATACTCCAACGAGGCACATCATCATCCCCACCCCACCCCTTCTCTGAAAAGAAGGCAGTCTCTCTCGGGGCCAGCCAGCCTGGGCCGGTTTTCTCAGTCAGTCAGTGCTTGGTTTGTTTGTTCTCTTTTTTCCCCCATGCATTTCATGAGAGAAAACTGCAATTCACAAAACCACCGCTAGATGGCGCGCGTTCGCCATCGACAAGGTGGATGGGGCGGCGGGAGGGGCAAAACACGGGTCGGGTCAGTCACTCACTCAGTCAGTCAGTCCTTACCTACCCGGCAGTGGGGAGTGAGAGTTCTGACATACACATACATATAGGTTGTTATGATTCATTATTATCATCATTTGCTTTTCCTCTGTCGTAGCCATGACGACGGGGAGGGGGGAGGGTGGGGTTTCGACCGCCAGGCGACGTGTTGCGGAGGGGGAGAGGGAGGGGGAGGAGTCGCTCGTTCCCTG
>NW_012320885.1:0-1675 GCF_000151885.1 Dipodomys ordii
GGACACAGCGGGTCACAGCGGGGACACAGTGGGGGACACAGCGAGGACACAGCGGGACACAGAGGGATACACAGAGAGGACACAGCGTGACACATGGGGACACAGCGGGACACAGCGGGGGACACAGGGAGGACACAGCGGGACACAAATGGGGACACAGCAAGGACACAGCAGGACACAGCGGGAAAGAGCGGGACACAGCGGGGGACACAGCCGGGGACACAGCGGGGTACAGCGGCACAGTTTGGACACAGCGGGGGACACATTGGTGACACAACGGGTGACACGGCGGGACACAGTGGGGTACACAAAGTGACAGAGTAGGAGACACTGTAGCGGACACAGTGGGACATATCTGGACACAGCGGGACACAGAGGGGAACACAGCGGGGGACACAGCGGGACAAAGCGGGGAAATAGTGGGGGACGCAGCGGGGGACACAGCGGGATACAGAAGGACACAGCGAGGACACAGCGGGACACAGGAGGACACAGCGGGGACACAGCGGGGGACAGAGTGGGACACAGCTGCGGATACAGCGAGGACACAGTAGGGACACTGCGGGACACAGCGGGTCACAGCGGGGAAACAGTGGGGGACATAGCGGAGGACACAGCGGGAAACAGAAGGACACAGCGAGGACACAGCGGGGACATAGGGTGACACTGCGGGACACAGTGGGACACAGCGGGGACACAGAGGGACATAGAGGTTACACAGCCAGTTCACACCAGGGACACAGCAGAACACAGTGGGGACACAGCGGGGACACTGCGGGACCCAGCGGGGACACAGCGGGGACACAGTGCGACACAGGGGGGACACAGCGGGGCACAAAGTCAGACACCACGAGATACAACAGAACATAGCGGGGACACAGCGTGGGACACAGCGGGGGACACAGTGGGACACAGCGGGTGACAGCGGTGACACAGCTGGGGACAGCGGGGACACACCGGGACACAGCGGGGGACAGCGGGGCCACAGGGGGGACACAGCGAGACACAGCGGTGGACACAGCGAGGACAGAGCGGGGACACAGGGGGGAGACAGCGAGACACAGCGGGACAAAACGGGACACAGCGGGACACAGAGGGGGATACAGCGGGGGACAGCGGGGACACCCCTGGGGACAGCAGGGACACAGCGGGACACAGCGGGGGACAGTGGGGACACAGCAGGACACAGCGGGGACACACCGGGGACACAGCGGGGACACAACGGGACACAGCGGGGGACATCGGGGACACAGCGGGACAAAGCGGGACACAGCGGGACACAGCAGGGACACAGCAGGGACACAGCGGGTCACAGCGGGGACACAGTGTGGGACACAGCGAAGACACAGCGGGACACAGAGGGATACACAGAGAGGACACAGCGTGACACATGGGGACACAGCGGGACACAGCGGGGGACACAGAGAGGACACAGCGGGACACAAATGGGGACACAGCAAGGACACAAAGGGACACAGCAGGAAAGAGCGGGACACAGCGGGGGACACAGCCAGGGACACAGCGGGGTACTGCGGCACACAGTGGGGACACAGCGGTGGACACAGCGGGGGACACAACGGGTGACACAGCGGGACACAGTGGGGTACACAAAGGGACACAGCGGGGGACACTGTAGCGGACACAGTGGGACTTATCGGGACACAGGGGGACTGAT
>NW_012320886.1:0-789 GCF_000151885.1 Dipodomys ordii
TGGCTTTCCGGACTAGCGGAGCCACCCGCGAGGTGTTCCACACCCTCATTAGGCTCCACCTTCAAAGAACTGCTAGCAGTCTTACATGTCCCGATCTATGGACTCCCCACCGTCGCTACATGATACCCTCAAGTGACTGCAAAGATAGGGTTTCCCTAGTCTGGCAGTTTCGCCTCTCTCAGCGCTTACAAATAGAATAGCATCGTCAGTATTTTTCCCTCGTTTCATAGCTCAGCGTCTCAGATCGAATTCCTGTCATCAACTTGAGGTTATGACCCTGTGGCTCAGCACAGCTATCAGAGAGTACCCTTTTTTTGGAGTCCGACATCTAGCTTGACGTTCACTAGCCTTGGGAGCTGTTTCTGAGTTCTTCAGCTCAACGCTAGCACTCTACCACCCGAGCCATAGTACCACTTCTTTATTGGAGATAAGAATCTCATGGACTTTCCTGCCCAGGCTGGCTTTGAACCAAGATTTTCAGATCTCAGCCTCCTGAGTAGCTACAATTACAGGCGCGAGCCACCGGCATCCAGCTTGGGAGAACATTTTATGAGCATTTTCAATTTCATAGAGCAGCCTGGTAACTCAGCTTAGAGACTCTACGGATCCTGCCAGATACGCAGTTAATAATCCCAAAGCAAGATATTCCAGGAGCCTCCTCACCAATGCCTAAAAGGATTGATGCCCTGTGTACACGATTCAGCAGCACAAAGAGCTGCCTAAATCAAAGTCAGTGTTGACTTGTGATGTGGAAATGCCCAAGAATGGCAGGTACACCTACCTCAAAGC
>NW_012320887.1:0-1674 GCF_000151885.1 Dipodomys ordii
TCATTGCCTTGCTGAGATGGTGTTTGTAGAATACCTTATTTTCCCCCGGTATTTCCAACACAGATCTTCTGTGCCATTCATGAGGGATCCTAGGAACCCCTCATAGGAGACACATCCAGCTGCCCTGTTGAACCAAACACCTGGATGGTCTAAACATGCCATCCTTGGTAGCTGATAGTGGAACTAGGTATAAAGTTAATCAGCAACATCAGTAAGAGGCACAAACAGGCACCCTCAGAAGCAAGCAACCTCATGCATTGGCCTTGGTAGAAAAAATGAAACTATGTATCCTGTTTTGGTACTTGTGTCTTTGTAGGGACGGTGTATGAGAGAAGTGTCTTAGATTCAGGCTCTTAAATTCTTTCTGTCTAACAGTCTTGATCTGCAAATTCATTTGTCCAGCTAGGAAGAGTGAAAACTTGGAGATGGATTCATTTCTGAGAAAAATCTCTAATAATGGAGTTGAGAAAAGGGAGGAACAAGAAACACAGTCTGAAGGGCAAAGCATACCAAAAAATCTTACTCCCATTACAGCATGTCTCTGTGATTTAAGAATTGTAAACCTAGGAAGCCCAAGAAAATTGGAGCTAAAAATCCTCCCTCATACATTGTAGGGAAAGATATGAACATATGTGTTAAGGCTGATTTTTATTTTTGAGCTCAAATTTTAATGTTCATTTGGTAAACTAAATCCTCTATATCCCTGTCTCTGTGTAAATACCCATCAACATGAAATATAAAGTGAGGTTGATAAAAAAATAAAAATTACTCAGAAGAAATTGTAAATGCAAAAACAATCTTCACAGAAGCAAACTCTCAGAGATATTTCATGACTTTGAAAAGGATAAAGTGGCTGAAGTTAGTATAAATTTACTAGTACAATTCACAAAAATATAAAAATATATTTATATATTTCCTTATATAACCCAAAGCAGAAAGCAAATGTTGTTTAGATGGTTTTTTAAAACACAATCTCTCAGGTGCTGGGAAGGTAGCTCAGTGGTAGAGTGCTTGCCTTGCATGCATGAGGCCCAGGGTTTTATTCCTCAGCACCCATAAGCAAAAAAATGGAAGAGGTGCAATGGTTCAAGTGGAAGCGCTAGCCTTGAGTTGAGAGACAGCACCCAGGCCCCAGAGTTCACGCCCCATCACCAGCAAAATCAAAATACACAACAAAACAAAACACAGTCTGTCACGTTTTGTGGCCCCAAATCCGTAATACCGCTGCTTCGGCCTAGGACATGACAACTTGTACTTCTCATTGTTGCAACAGGTCCACCTCTATCTTTAAACAACTGGTTTTTCCCCATCTCCTCCTCCAGTTATACTGACATCAAATATAGTGAAAGCAGGGGTTATACTGTGGGGAGAGGGACATACAAAGCAACAAAGAGATAATCTTATAAGTGCATTAGAAACACATGCATGAAAGAAAAAAGCATTAAGATACATATCTAAGGGTTCAATTTCCTGACATCACATTATCTGACCTTTTCCACTTGACTCATAGATATACTAGATATTGCAAATAAGGAAACCATGGGACCTAGTTTCTTTGGGCCTGGCTTACTTCACTTAATATAATTTTTCAGTTTTCATTTCTACAAATGGGGCATGTCATTCTTTCTGATGGAGGCATAGAATTCCATTGTGTAATATTAACCCACATTTTGT
>NW_012320888.1:0-1674 GCF_000151885.1 Dipodomys ordii
GCAACCATCAGTACCTCTTCAAGTTCCTCGGATAACATTAGGGGTGAAGACAAAACCCATTGAATTTTTGAAGGCACCAAAGTATATCATGAAATTAGTGATTCTACACTCTTCACTCATTGCCTCACAAGTCCTCTTCATTGGTTTAGAAAATCTAAGTTAAAAAAAAAAAGGGAATCTTTAAAAAAAAATGAGAGGCTATCCCCAGACACATATTTGTTCTAGCTTAGTCACTTACCTAAATGTCTTTTCCATCTAGAATAAGAATGTAGCTGGTAATCCTAGCTACATAAGAGATTGATAGCTGAGCATCACTGTTTGAAGCCAGACTAGGCAGGGAAGTCCATGAAACTCTTATTTCCAAATAATCACCAAAAAGCATGAAGTAGAGCTACACGTCAAGTGGTAGTCAAAACCCCGCCCTCCCCCCTCTCAGTCGTCATGGCTAGGACAGAGGAAAAGCAAATGATGATAATAATGAATCATAACAACCTATATGTAAGGGTAAGTCAGAACTCTCACTCCCCATTCCCGGGTAGGTGAGGACCGTTTGACTGAGTGAGTGACTGACCCGGCCAGTGTTTTGCCCCTCCCTCCGCTCCATCCACTTTGTGGACGGAGAACGCGCGCCATCTAGTGGTGGTTTTGTGAATTGCAGTTTTCTCTCATGAAATGCAGGGGGGAAAAAACAGAACAAACAAACCACGCACTGAAAAGATGAGAAAACCGGCCCAGGCTGGCTGGCCCCGAGAGAGACTGCTTTCTTTTCAGAGAAGGGGTGGGGTGGGGATGATGATGTGCCTAGTTGGAGTATGGGGCCCATGCATAGGCAGGCAGGCAGGCAGGCAGGCTCGGAGTGGGACCGTTGTGTGTTGGAGCGCCAGTACAGTAGCTCAAGCCCCAGGATTGACTGGCAAGTCGAGAGGAAAAGGAGGGAGGGAGTGCGGGCGGGCGGGCGGGAGAGAGAATTCAAACGAGAGAGAGAGAGAGACAGAGACAGACAGACAGACAGACAGACAGACAGACAGACAGACAGAGACAAAGAGAGACACAGAGAGAGAAATAGAGAAACAGAAACAGAGAGACAAGAGACAGAGACGTGGTGAATTGGTCCGGCTGGACTACATACATGCTCTGTCGCGTCCGATCTTTGAGTTTCCTCAAAGATGCACGCACGCACACACACAGATACACTGAGATGCCCTCTGCCCCCTCTTCTCTCCTCTCCAATTCCCCCGCCCCCTCCCCCCTCCCCCCCCCGTCAGGCACCAGAAATGAGATCCCTCCCCTTCGCCTATCGCGTCGTCAATTACAAACAAAAGGCAGCGTGAGATTCAAGCAAATTTGTTTTATTTTGTTCCGAGGGTAGGGTTGTGGATTTTGGAGCGGGGGGGGGGGTCGGAGGTCGTGGTCGTGGTCGAGTAATCGCCTGCGGGGGGGGGGTGAGGATGGACGGTTACGCCACCTGCATGGATGGCTCGCGTTCCCCTCTGGCTGTCTGGTTGCCGCTGAGTGCTTCAGATATCACCATCCTGACAGGAAGCAGGGGCTGGAAGATAAAGAGATATTAAAGAGATAATTAGGAGCAGGACTCCAGGGAAGCCCGAAGGCGAGCGGGGGGGGCGGGGGGAGGGGGGAGGGAGAGAATGGTGGAGAGGAGGGGAGACGGATCTA
>NW_012320889.1:0-1674 GCF_000151885.1 Dipodomys ordii
CATTGGCACAAAGGGGACCCAGCGGACTCAGCAAGGGACACAGCAGTACACAGCGGGACACAGCTGTGACACAGCGGGGGACACAGAGGTGTAAACAGCGGGACACTGCGGGGAACACAGCGAGGACACAGCGGGACCCAAGCGGGACACAGCGTGGATACAGCGGGGACACAGTGGGACACAGCGGGGTACACAGCTGGGTACACACCGGGACACAGCGGGGGACACAGCGAGGACACAGCAGAACACAGCGTGGGAAACAGCGAGGACACAGTGGGACACAGCGAGACACAGAGGGACACAGTGGGGACACAGCAGTAGACACAGCGGGACACAGCGGGGGACACAGCGGGACACAGCGGGGAACACAGCGAGGACACAGCGGGGACACAGCGGGGACACAGCAGGACCCAGCAGGACACAGCGGGGCACACAGCGGGACACAGCTTGGGACACAGCGGGAACACAGCAGGACACAGCGGGGGACACAGCGAAGACACAGCGGGACACAGCGGGACACAGCGTGGGACAAAGCGGGAGACAGCGAGGACACAGCGGGACACAGCGGCGACACATAGAGGACTCAGCGGGGGACACAGTGGGGAACAGAGTGGGACACAGCGGGACCCAGCGGGGACAAAGCATGAGACACAGCGGTGGACAGAGCGGGAGACAGAGGCAGACACAGCGAGGACACAGCGGGACACAGCTTGGACACAAAGGTGGCTCAGGGGGGCCACAGCGGGAGACAAAGTGGGACACCACGGAACACAGCGGGACACAGCGTGAAACAGCGGTGAACCTGCGGGGACACAGCGGGACACAGCGGGGGACACAGCGGGACCCAGCAGGACCCAGCGGGACCCAGCAGGACACAGCGGGGGACACAGCGGGACACAGCGGGGGACACAGCGGGACACAGCGGGGACACAGAGGGGACTCAGCAGGGGACATAGCGGGGGACAAAGCGGGACACCACAGGAGACAAAGCGGGACACCACAGGACACAGTGGGACACAGCGGGACACAGCGGGGACACTGCGGGGACACAGCGGGACAAATCAGGGGACCCAGCGGGACACAGCGGGACCCAGCAGGACCCAGCAGGGAAACAGCGGGGACACAGTGGGACATAGCGAGGACGCAGCGGGACACAGCGGGACACTGCGGGGCACAGCGGGGGACACAGCGGGACACAGCGGGGGACACAGGGAGGACACAGTGGAACACAGCATGGGACAAAGCGAGGACACAGCGGGAAACAGCGAGACACAGAGGGACCCAGCGGGGACGCAGCGGGGACCCAGCAGTGGACACAGCGGGACACCTCGGGGGACAAAGCGGGACACCACGGAACAAAGCAGGACACAGCATGAAACAGCGGTGAACCTGCGGGGACACAGCGGGACACAGCGGGGGACACAGCGGGACCCAGCGGGACACAGCAGGGGACACAGCCGGACACAGCAGGGACACAGCGGGGACACAGCGGGACCCAGCAGGACACAGCGGGGGACACAGCGGGACACAGCAGGGGACACAGCAGGGACACAGTGGGACATAGTAGGACACAGCGTGGGACAAAGTAGGAGACAGCGGAGGACACAGCGAGGACACAGCTGGACACAGCGGGGACACAGAGGGGACTCAGCAGAGGACATAGAGGGAAAAAGC
>NW_012320890.1:0-1674 GCF_000151885.1 Dipodomys ordii
TCAGTTTCCCGCTGTGTCCAGCTGTGCCCCCACTGTGTCCCGTTGTGTAAACAGATGTGTACTACGCTGTGTAACGCTGTGTCCCCGCTGTATCGACGCTGTGTCCCACTGTGTCCCGTTGTGTCCTCGCTGTGTTCCCCGCTGTCTCCCGCTCTGTCCCTCGCTGTGTCTCACGCTTTGTCCCCGCTGTGTCCCACTGTGTCCCGCTGTGTCCGGCTGTGCCCCCACTGTGTCCCGTTGTGTCCACAGCTGAGTACCACGCTGTGTAACGCTGTGTGCCCGCTGTATCGACGCTGTGTCCTGCTGTGTCCCGCTGTGTCCTCGCTGTGTTCCCCGCTGTGTCCCGCTGTGTCCCCCGCTGTGTCCTCGCTGTGTCCCCCGCTGTGTCCTGCTGTGTCCTCGCTGTGTCCCCCGCTTTGTCCCGGTGGATCCTGCTGTGTCCTCACTGTGTCCACCGCTGTGTCCCCCGCTATGTTCCGATGTGTCTACTGCTCTGTCCATGCTATGTCTTGCTGTGTCGCGCTGTGTCCCCCGCTGTTTCCGCTGCTTTGTCCTGCTGTTTTCCCCGCTGTGTCACCAATGTATCCCGCTGTGTCCTCGCTGTGTCCCGCTGTGTCTCGCTGTGCCCCCACTCTGTCCTGTTGTGTCCACAGCTGGGTACCACGCTGTGTAACCCTGTGTCCCCGCTGTATCGACGCTGTGTCCTGCTGGGTGCCGTTGTGTCCTCGCTGTGTTCCCCGCTGTGTCCCGCTTTGTCCCCTGCTGTGTCCTCGCTATTTCCCGCTGTGTCCCAGCAGTATCGACGCTGGGTCCCGCTGGGTCCCGCTGTGTCCTCCCTGTGTCCCACGCTGTGTCCCGCTGTGTCCGCCACTGTGTCCCGCTGTGTCTACTGCTTTGTCCCCACTGTGTCCCGCTGTGTCCCGCTGTGTCCTCGCTGTATCCCACGCTGTGTTCTGCTGTGGCCTCAGTTTTTTCCCCACTGTGTCCCGCTGTGTACCCCTCTGTGTCCCCCCGCTGTGTCCCGCTGTGTCCCCCGCTGTGTCCCTGCTGTGTCCCCGCTGTGTCCCGCTGTGTCCCGCTGTGTACTGCTGTGTCCCCTGCTGAGTCCCGCTGTGTCCCAATGTGTCCTCGCTCTGTCCCCCTCTGTGTACCGCTGTGTCCTTCCTGTGTCCCCCGCTGTGTCCCGCTGTGCCCCGCTGTGTCCCGCTCTGTACTTGCTGTGTCCCCCAGCGTGTGCAGCTGTGTCCTCGCTGTGTCTCCCGCTGTGTCTCGCTGTGTCCTTTTGTGTCACGATGATTCCCCGCTGTGTCCCTGCTGTGTCCCTCTGTGTACCCCGCTGTGTCCAGGTTTGTCCCCGCCGTTTCTCGCTGTGTCCCCCGCTGTGTCCCGCTGTGTCCCCCGCTGAGTCCCCGCTGTGTCCCCGCTGTGTCCCGCTGTGTCCCCCGCTGTGTCCTGCTGTGTCCTTGCTGTGACCTGCTCTGTCCCCACTGTATCGACGCTGTGTCCCGCTGTGTTCCGCTGTGTCCTCGCTGTGTTCCCCGCTGTGACCCGCTGTGTACCCCTCTTTGTCTCCCGCTGTGTCCGCTGTGTCCCCCGCTCTGACCCGCTGTGTCCCGCTTTGTCCCCCACTGTGTCCCTGCTGTGTCCCCGGTGTGTCCCACTGTGTCCTGCTGT
>NW_012320891.1:0-1674 GCF_000151885.1 Dipodomys ordii
GGGAACATAGCAGGACACAGCGGGGTTACACAGCGGGGACACTGCGGGACACAGTTGGGGACACAGCGGGGACACAGCGGGACACAGCGGTTCTCATTTGTGAGTCAAAGCGGGAGACAGCGTGGGCATTCTTGTGAGGACACCGGGGGGACACAGAGGCGACACAGAGGGGACTCAGCGGGGGACACAGCGTGGGACAAAGTGGGACACCACGGGACACAGTGTTACACAGTGGGACACAGCGGGGGACAGCGGAGACAGAGAGTGGCCACAGCGAGACACAGCGGTGACACAGCTGGACACAGCGGGGTACACAGCAGGACACAGCGGGCACACAGCGGGGACACAGCGGGACACAGCGGGACACAGCGGGGACACAGCAGGACAAAGCAGGAGACACAGCGGGGGACACAACAGGACATAGCGGGGGACAGAGCGGGACACAGCGGGACACAGCGGGGGATACAGTATGGACACAGCGGTACACAGCGGGGGACAGATCGAGGACACATTGGGACACAGCGGGGCCACAGCGGGACTCAGCGGGGGATACAGCAGTACACAGCGAGGACAAAGCGGGACACAGCGTCGATACAGCGGGGACACAGCGGGACACAGCGAGGTACACAGCTGGGGACACAACGGGACACAGTGGGGGCACAGCCGGACACAGCGGGACACAACGGTACACAGCGGGGACACTGCGGAACCATAGTGGGACACAGCGGGGTAAACAGCGGGACACAGCGGGACACAGCTTGGGACACAGCGGGGACAAAGCGGCAGACAGCGGGGGACACAGCGAGGACACAGCGGGAAACAGCGGCGACACAGAGGGGACTCAGCGGGACAAAGCGGGGGAAACAGCGTGACACAGTGGGACACAGCGGGGGACACAGCGGGGGAGAGCGGAGACAGAGAGGGGCCAAAGTGAGACACAGCGGTGATACAGCTGGACACAACGGAGTACACAGCGGGACACAGCGGGCACACAGCGGGGACACAGCGGGACAGAGCGGGACACAGCAGGGAACACAGGAAGGAAACAGCGGGACCCAGTGGGACACAGCGTCGATACAGTGGGACACAGCGGGGTACACAGCTGGGGACACAACGGGACAAAGCGGGGGATACAGCGAGGACACAGTGTGACCCAGCAGGACACAGCGGGGACCCAGCGGGACCCAGCGGGGAAACCAGCGAGGACACAGTGGGACACAGCGGGTGACACAGCGAGGACACAGCGGGACCCAGCGGGACACAGCGTCGATACAGCGGGCACACAGCGTTACACAGCGTGGTACACAGCTGTAGACACAACGGGACTCAGTGGGGGCACAGCGGGACACAGCGGGACACAGGGGGACACAGCGGGGACAAAGCGTGAGACACAGCGGGGGACAGAGCTGGAGACAGCGGGGGACACAGCGAGGACACAGTGGGACACAGCGGTGACACAGCGGGGACTCAGCGGGGGACACAGCGGGGGACAAAGAGGGACACCACGGAACACAGCGGGACACAGCGGGAAACAGCAGTGATCCTGCCTGGACACAGTGGGACACAGCGGGGGACACAGCGGGGGACACAGCGGGGGACAGTGGAGACAGAGAGTGGCCACAGCGAGACAAGGCGGTGACATAGCTGGACACAGCGGGGGACACAGCGGTGCAC
>NW_012320892.1:0-1674 GCF_000151885.1 Dipodomys ordii
TATTTCTACTTCTTATGCTTCTTCTTTTTCTTCTGTTTCTGCTTCTCCTGCTTCTTATGCTTCTACTGCTTCTTTTTCTGGTTCTGCTTCTTCTGCTTCTAATTCTCTTTCTGCTTCTGCTTCTCCTGCTTGTTTTTCTGCTTCTTCTGCTGCTTCTCCTTCTGCTGCTTCTTTTACTCCTCCTTATACTTCTCTTTTTGCTTCTCCTTCAGCTTCTGCTTCTGCTTCTTCTGTTTCTCCTGCCTGAATTTCTGGTTCTACTTCTTCTGCTGCTTCTCCTTCTGCTTCTGCTTCTCCTTCTGCCAATGTTTCTGCTTCTTCTGCTTCTTCTCTTTCGGCTTCTCCTGCTTCTGCTTCTTGTCCTTCTCCTGCTTCTCTTTCTGCTTCTCATTCTGCTTCTGCTTCTCCTTCTGCTTCTCCTCCTTCACCTTCTCCTACTTCTGCTTCTCCTTCAGCTTCTGCTTCTTCTGCTTCTCCTGCTTCTCCTTCTGCATCTCCTTCTTCTTGTGCTTGTCCTTATGCTTCTGCTTCTGGTTCTCCTTCTCCTTCTTTTGCTTCTCCTTTTGCTTCTCCTTCTTCTGCTTTTCCTGCTTCTCCTCCTGCTTCTGCTCTTTCTGCTTTCCCTCCTTCTCTTCCTGCTTCTCCTTCTGTTTCTGCTTCTCCTTCTGCTTCTGCTTCTTTTCCTTCTTGTGTTTCTTCCGCTTCTGCTTCTCCTGTTTCTGCATCTCCTGCTTCTCCTTCTGCTTCTCTTTCTGCTTCTCCTGCTGCTTTTCCTTCTCCTGCTCCTTCTTCTGCTTCTCTTTCTGCTTCTCCTTCTGTTTCTCCTACTCCTTCTCGTTCTTCTGCTTTTCCTTCTGCTTCTCCTTCTGCTTCTGCATCTTCTGCTTCTTCTGCTACTGCCTCTGCTTCTTCTGTTTCTTCTGCTTCCCCTTCTGCTTCTCCTTCTGCTTTTGCTTCTCTTTCTGCTTCTGCTTCTCCTTCTGCTTCTCCAGATTCTGCTTCTTCTGCTTCTCCTGCTTCTCTTTCTGCTTCAGGTTCTGCTTCTGCTTCTTTGGCTTCTTCTGCTTCTGCTTCTCCTGCTGCTGCTTCTTCTGCTTCTCCTGCTTCTCTTTCTGCTTTTCCTTCTGTTTCTGCTTCTCCTTCTGCTTCTGCTTCTTCTCCTTCCTATGTTTCTTCTGCTTCTGCTTCTCCTGCTTCTGCTTCTCCTGCTTCTCGTTGTGCTTCTCTTTCTGCTTCTCTTTCTGCTTCTCCTTCTCCTTCTCCTTCTTCTGCTTCTCCTTTTGCTTCTGCTTCTGCTTCAATTTCTCCTTCTGCTTCTCATTCTGCTTCTGGGTCTTCTGTTTATTCTGCTTCTCCTGCTTCTGCTTCTCCTACTTCTCGTGCTGCTTCACCATCTGCGTCTCTTTCTGCTTCTGCTTATCCTTTTGCTTCTCCTACTCCTAATCCTTCTCTTTCGCCTTCTCCTTCCCCTGCTTCTCCTTCTGCATCTTCTTCTGCTTCTGCTTCTGCTGCTTCTTCTGCTTCTGCTTCTCCTTCTTCTGCTTCTCCCTCTGATTCTGCTTCTTATGCTTATTTTTTTTCTTCTGCTTCTGCTTCTCTTGCTTCTGCTTCTCCTGCTTCTCCTACTTCTCGTGCTGCTTCTCCTTCTGCAATTCTTTCTGCTTCTGCTTATCC
>NW_012320893.1:0-1674 GCF_000151885.1 Dipodomys ordii
CTATATTACGCATTTAGTTATGTGTGTATATTGACAAGTTAACATGCGTATGTAGTGACTCTTGTTTCTCGGTGTGGAGCTTCGTTTGCTAATTTTTACTTTTCATAAACATCCAAAATGAAGCTGACGGTCCTGTCCGTCTATTTTGGTCACATTCTTCTTTCCGTTTTCACCGTCAATAGAGCTGGCATTGACGTCCAGGGCGTGTTCCCGGTCAGCAAAGGCCATCGCAACCCCTCCCCCTCTGCAACACGTCGGCTGGCGGTGGAATCCCCGCCCTCCCCCCTCCCCGTCGTCATGGCTACGACAGAGGAAAAGCAAATGATGATAATAATGAATCATAACAACCTATATGTATGTGTATGTCAGAACTCTCACTCCCCACTGCCGGGTAGGTGAGGACTGACTGACTGAGTGAGTGACTGACCCGACCCATGTTTTGCCCCTCCCGCCGCCCCATCCACCTTGTCGACGGCGAACGCGCGCCATCTAGTGGTGGTTTTGTGAATTGCAGTTTTCTCTCATGAAATGCATGGGGGAAAAAAAAGAACAAACAAACCACGCACTGACTGACTGAGAAAACCGGCCCAGGCTGGCTGGCCCCGAGAGAGACTGCCTTCTTTTCAGAGAAGGGGTGGGGTGGGGATGATGATGTGCCTCGTTAGAGTATGGGGCCCATGCATAGGCAGGCAGGCAGGCAGGCTCGGAGTGGGACCGTTGTGTGTTGGAGCACCAGTACAGTAGCTCAAGCCCCGGGATTGACTGGCAAGTCGAGAGGAAAAGGAGGGAGGGAGTGCGGGCTGGCGGGCGGGCGGGAGAGAGAAGAGAGAGAGAGAGACAGACAGACAGACAGACAGACAGACAGACAGAGACAAAGAGAGACACAGAGAGCGAAGAGAGAGAAATAGAGAGAAATAGAGAAACAGAAACAGAGAGACAAGAGACAGAGACGTGGTGAGTTTCCTCAAAGATGCACGCACGCACACACACAGATACATCTTTGAGTTTCCTCAAAGATGCACGCACGCACACACACAGATGCCCCCTCCCCCCTCCCCCCCCCGTCAGGCACCAGAAATGAGATCCCTCCCCTTCGCCTATTGCGTCAATTACAAACAAAAGGCAGCGTGAGATTCAAGCAAATTTGTTTTATTTTGTTCCGAAGGTAGGGTTGTGGATTTTGGTGCGGGGGGGGGGGTCGGAGGTCGTGGTCGTGGTCGAGTAATCGCCTGCAGGGCGGGGTGAGGATGGACGGTTACGCCACCTGCATGGATGGCTCGCGTTCCCCTCTGGCTGTCTGGTTGCCGCTGAGTGCTTCAGATATCACCATCCGGTCAGGAAGCAGGGGCTGGAAGATAAAGAGATATTAAAGAGATAATTAGGAGCAGGACTCCAGGGAAGCCCGAAGGCGGGGGGGGGCGGGGGAGGGGGGAGGGAGAGAATGGTGGAGAGGAGGGGAGACGGATCTATAAACTCCTATATAACCGACAAGTGAGCAAGGCCGCCACTACTTGTTCAAGTTCTAGACCCGATATAACATAGCAAATAAGTTTTTACTTGAACTTCTCTTTGTAAGGGCTACGTATCTTAACCAACGATTAACATCACCTATTAGCCATGGCCAACATCATCCAAACTCCACCACCCTTAACTTGTTTCTTTCTACTCTCCAAC
>NW_012320895.1:0-1674 GCF_000151885.1 Dipodomys ordii
GGGGAATGAGGTCCCCATGGGTCAAGAGGCAGTGGAATAGGGAGGCTGGCAGAGGGAATGGGGATTCAGGAAGAGAAGGAACAGAGGAGAAAATGGAGGTGACTGGAATGAAGGGAAGGGAGGAGGGGGCTCACTTTCTTTGAATTGGGGTCATCCGGGATGGCTCCCTCAGCAGGGCTGACACTGAGCGAGAAGGTGGAGGTCCACAGGGAAGCCCAAGATCCCTCAGGCACCCTGTGGCTGAGCCAGGTGCAGCACCAGCTGAAAGAGAGAAGAGAGGTCCACAGCTCCAGCCCTACCACTGCCAGGGTATACAGGGGAACAGGGGAGCCCCAGAGTCCACAGGCCTAAGCCAGGTGAGGAAGCAGTGTGCCCACAGCTCAATCCAGGACCATCTGTACTGTCTAGAGTGTTCTGTGTGTGGGCGTGCACACATCACCTTGCCCACCCATCTGTTCCTGTGGGAGGCGCAGGGCCAGATGGTGACAAGGGGTGGGGCCAGAGGTGGAGGTTGGCCTGGGAAAATGGTATCTGGCTGGGAGGCAGGCTAGGGGCCAGGTGGCAGAGGGCTGAGGAAGCACAGTGTGGAGGTGAGGAAGCCTGGGGTTGATGTAGGTAGAGGTGAGTATGGGAAAACACATCTCAGGCTGAGATCTGAGTATCCCAGTTCAAAGCCAGCCTGGATAGAAAACTCCCCATGAGACTCTTATCTCC
This sequence comes from Dipodomys ordii, assembly GCF_000151885.1. Lineage (NCBI taxonomy): Eukaryota > Metazoa > Chordata > Mammalia > Rodentia > Heteromyidae > Dipodomys > Dipodomys ordii. The sequence goes on from NW_012320895.1 coordinate 715, forward strand.
AATTAACCACTCAAAGCCTGGAAGTGACACTGTGGCTCAAGTGGTAGACCACTAGCCTTGAGCATAAACAGGCTCAGGAATAGCAACTCTGCCCTGAGTTCAAGCTCCAAAACAGAAATAAATAACAAGTAAGCCCATTTACGAATAATCTCCATCTGTGAAGTATAGATCCAAGCATAATAGAAAATTAATTTTCTCAAGAGTTTCTTCAATCTAAAGAAGAGTATGAGATGATTTTAATATGTTTAAGAAGTTAGATATGCCTTGAAGCTTTACCAAAAATATGTATGCACATACAATGAAAGTTAAAATGAGCGGCTGGGAAGGTGGCTCAGTGGTAGAGCGCTTGCCTTGCATGCATGAAGCCCTGGGTTCAATTCCTCAGCATCACATAAGCAAAAAGAAAAAAGTGGCACTGTCCCCAGTTAAAAAACAATCAACAAAAAACCCTACCAAAACAAGAAAAAGTATCACGTTTAATAGTTTTCAATCTCTTAAATATCTATTTATCCACAAGTTACTGAGGATATCGCCAAGGAGAAAGCAAAATCACATCGAACATTAACAAGAAGGTGTTAGAATTTGATACTATTGATACTATTTGATATTACTGAACAATAACCAAAATTAGAAAATAAAGCATTGTTTTTCTTTTGGTACATTTCTGTTTTTTTGGAGGGGTGTCAGTTGTGGGGCTTAAACTCTGGGCCTGGGTGCTGTCCCTCAGCCCTTCAGCTCAAGGCTAGCACTCGCTCTACCACTTGAGCCTCAGCACCACTTCTGGCCTTTTCTGCTTCTGTGGTACTGAGAAAACAAACCCAGGGCCTCATGCATGCAAGGCAAGGGCTGTACCACTGAGCCACCTTCCCTGCCCTACTTTTGGTACATTTCTTTCAGCCTTTCAACTAATCTCATTTGCTAAGAATTTACAATTTGTTTTTACCTATGTTCATATCCCCA
>NW_012320896.1:0-1674 GCF_000151885.1 Dipodomys ordii
AGAAGCAGAAGCAGAAGTACAAGTAGTAGCATAAGAAGCAGAAGCAGTAGGAGACAGCAGAAGAAGGAGAAGGAGCAGCAGAAGCAGAAGCAGAAGGAGATGCAGAAGCAGAAGCAGAAGCAGAAGCAGAAGCAGAAGAAGAAGGAGAAGTTGGAGCATCAGAAGAAGCAGAAGAAGAAGCAGAAGGAGAAGCAGAAGAAGGAGAAGGAGAAGCAGAAGGAGAAGGAGAAGCAGGAGAAGCAGAAGAAGCAGAAGCAGGAGAATAAGAATAAGAATAAGAATAAGAAGAAGAAGAAGAAGAAGAAGAAGAAGAAGAAGAAGAAGAAGAAGAAGAAGAAGAAGAAGAAGAAGAAGAAGAAGAAGAAGAAGAAGAAGAAGAAGAAGAAGAAGAAGAAGAAGAAGGAGAAGAAGAAGAAACAGAAGAAGGAGAAGGAGCAGGAGCAGAAGGAAAAGCAGAAGCAGAAGGACAAGCAGAAAGATAAGCAGAAGAAGCAGAAGAAGCAGTAGCAGGAGAAGCAGAAGAAACAGAAGAAGCCCAAGAACCAGAAGGAGAACCTGAAGCAGAAGGAGAAGCAGAAGCAGGAGAAGCTGGAAAAGCAGAAGCAGAAGAAACAGAACAAGCAGAAGCAGAAGCAGAACGAGAAGCAGGAGAAGAAGAAGAAGGAGAAAGAGAAGGATTAGGAGTAGGAGGAGCAGAAGCAGAATTAGAAGCAGAAAGAGAAGCAGAAGGAGAAACAGAAGAAGCAGAAGCAGGAGAAGCAGAAGCAGAAGCAGAATGAGAAGCACAAGAAGGAGAAATTGAAGGAGAAGGAGAATAGGACGGAGAAGCAGAAGGAGAAGTAGGAGAAGCAGAAAAAGAAGAAGCAGGAGAAGCAGAAGCAGAAGAAGGAGAAGAGCAGAAGCAGAAGGAGAAACAGATGCAGAAGGAGAAGCAGAAGAAGCAGAAGCTGATGTAGAAGAAGAAGAAGAAACAGAAAAAGCAGAAGAAGCAGAAGAAGGAGCAGCAGGAGAAGCAGAAGAAGAAGAAAGAGAAAGAGAAGGAATAGGAGTAGGATAAACAGAAGGATAAGCAGAAGCAGAAAGAGAAGCAGGAGAAGCAGAATAAGCAGGAGAAGCAAAAGCAGAAGAAAAAGAAGAAGCATAAGTAGCAGAAGCAGAGGGAGAAACAGAAGAAGGAGAAGGAGCAGCAGAAGGTGAAGCAGAAGGAGATGCAGAAGCAGATAGAGAAGCAGAAACAGAAGGAGAAGAAGAAGAAGTTGGAGAATCAGAAGAAGCAGAAGCAGAAGCAGAAAGAGCAGAAGAAGGAGAAGGAGAAGCAGAAGGAGAAGGACAAGCAGGAGAAGCAGAAGAAGCAGAAGCGGGAGAAGCAGAAGAAGAAGAAGAAACAGAAGAAGGAGAAGGAGCAGAAGGAGAAGCAGAAGCAGAAGGAGAAGCAGAAAGAGAAGCAGAAGAAGCAGTAGCAGGAGAAGCAGAAGCAGAAGAAACAGAAGAAGCCCAAGAAGCAGAAGGAGAACCTGAAGCAGAAGGAGAAGCAGAAGCAGCAGAAGCTGGAAAAGCAGAAGCAGAAGAAAAAGAAGAACCATAAGTAGCAGAAGCAGAGGGAGAAACAGAAGAAGGAGAAAGAGCAGCAGAAGGTGAAGCAGGAGACGCAGAAGCAGAAAGAGAAGCAGAAAC
>NW_012320897.1:0-1674 GCF_000151885.1 Dipodomys ordii
GCTTCTGCTTCTTCTCCTTCTTCTGTTTCTTCTGCTTCAGACTTCTCCTGCTTCTACTTCTATGCTTCTCGTTCTACTTCTCTTTCTCCTTCTCCTTGTCCTTCTCCTTCTTCTGCTTCTACTTCTGCTTCTGCTTCTCCTTGTGCTTCTGCTTCTGCTTCAATTTCTCCTTCTGCTTCTCATTCTGCTTCTGCGTCTTCTGTTTCTTCTGCTTCTCCTGCTTCTGCTTCTCCTGCTTCTCCTACTTCTCTTGCTGCTTCTCCTTCTGCGTCTCTTTCTGCTTCTGATTATCCTTTTGCTTCTCCTACTCCTAGTATTCCTCTTTCGCCTTCCCCATCTTCTTCTGCTTTTCCTGCTGCTTCTGCTTCTGCTTATTCTACTATTTCTCTTTCTTCTGCTTATACTTTAAATTGTGCTGCTTCTGTTTCTCCTTCAAGCTTCAGATTCTGCTTCTGCTTCTTCGGCTTCTCCTGTTTCTTCTGCTTCTCCTGCTGCTACTTCTTCTGCTTCACCTGCTTCTCTTTCTGCTTCTCCTTCTGCTTCTGCTTCTCCTTCTGCTTCTGCTCTTCTTCTTCTGTTTCTTTTGCTTCTGTTTCTTCTTCTTCTGTTTCTTCTGATTCTACTTCTGCTTCTCGTTCTTCTCCTCTTTCTGCTTCTATTTCTGCTTCTTCTGATTCTCCTGCTTCTATTTCTTGTTCTCCTTCTGTTTCTGCTTCTCTTTCTGCTTCTGCTTCTCTTTCTGCTTCTCCTTCTCCTTCTTATTCTTCTGCTTCTCCTGCTGCTTCTTCTTCTGCTTCTTCTGCTTTTTCTGTTGCTTCTTCTTCTGCTTCAGCTTCTGCTTCTTCTGTTTCTCCTTTTGCTTCTGCTTCTCCGTCTGTTTCTGCTTCTGCTCTTCTCCTTCTTCTCTTTCTTCTGCTTCTGCTTCTCCTGCTTCTTCTTCTTCTGCTTCTCCTACTTCTCCTTCTGCTTCTCCATCTCATTCTCTTTCTCTTTCAATTTCTCCTTCTTGTGCTTCTCATTCTGCTTCTGCTTCTGCTTCTCCTGCTTCTGCTTCTTCTGTTTCTCCTTCTGCTTCTCCTTCTGCTTCTCTTTATGCTTCTGATTCTCCTTCTGCTCCTCCTACTCCTACTCCTTCTCTTTCTCCTTCTTCTTCTTCTGCTTTTCGTTCTGCTTCTTCTGCTTGTTCTGTTTCTTCTGTTTCTGCTTTTCCAGCTTCTGCTGCTTCTGCTTCTTCTGCTTCAGTTTCTCCTTCTGCTTCTTGGGCCTCTTCTGTTTCTTCTGCTTCTGTTTCTCCTGCTACTGCTTCTTCTGCTTCTCTTTCTGCTTCTCCTTCTGCTTCTGCTTCTCCTTCTGCTCCTTCTCTTTCTTCTGTTTCTTCTTCTTCTTCTTCTTCTTCTTCTTCTTCTTCTTCTTCTTCTTCTTCTTCTTCTTCTTCTTCTTCTTCTTCTTCTTCTTCTTCTTCTTCTTCTTCTTCTTCTTCTTCTTCTTCTTCTTCTCCTCCCGCTTCTGCTTCTTCTGCTTCTCCTGCTTGTCCTTCTCCTTCTGCATCTCCTTCTCCTTCTTCTCCTTCTCTTTCAGCTTCTGCTTCTGCTTCTTCTGATTCTCCAAATTCTCCTTCTTCTTCTCCTTCTGTTTCTGCTTCTCTTTCTGCTTCTGCATCTCCTTCTGCTTCAC
>NW_012320898.1:0-1674 GCF_000151885.1 Dipodomys ordii
GAAGATCCGAAGATGCAGAAGCAGAATCTGAAGCAGAAGGAGAAACAGAAGTAAGCACAATCTGAAGCAGAAGCAGAAGAAACAGAAATAGTAGAATAAGCAGAAGCAGAAGCAGCAGGAGAAGCAGAAGAAGAAGACGGAGAAGGCGAGAGAGAAGGATTAGGAGTAGGAGAAGCAAAAGGATAAGCAGAAGCAGAAAGAGACGCAGAAGGAAAAGCAGCACGAGAAGTAGGAGAAGCAGGAGAAGCAGAAGCAGGAGAAGCAGAAGAAACAGAAGACGCAGAAGCAGAATGAGAAGCAGAAGGAGAAATTGAAGCAGAAGCAGAACGAGAAGCAGGAGAAGCAGAAGCAGTAGAAGCAGAAGCAGAAGAAACAGAAGAAGGAGAAGAAGCAGAAGCAGAAGGAGAAGCAGAAACAAAAGGAGAAGCAGAAAGAGAAGGAGGGGAAGCAGAAGAAGCAGAAGCAGGAGAAGCAGAAGCATAAGATTCCGAAGAAGCAGAAGCAGAACCTGAAGCAGAAGAAGAAGCAGAAGAAGAAGAATCTGCAGAAGCAGAAGGAGAAGCAGAAGCAGAAAGAGAAGCAAAATCAGAAGGAGAAGCAGAAGAAACAAAAGAAACACAAGCAGTAGCAGAAGAAGCTGAAGATGTAGAAGCAGAAAAAGAAGCACAAGAAATAGCAGAAGAACGAGAAGGAGAATCAGAAGGAGAAGCAGAAGGAGAAGCAGAAAGAGAATCAGGAAAAGCAGAAGAAACAGAAGCAGACGGAGAAGCAGAAGAAGGAGAAGGAGTTTCAGAAGCAGAAGAAGAAGCAGAAGGAAAAGCACAAGCAGAAGGAGATGCAGAAGGAGAAGCAGGAGAAGGAGAAGAAGCAGAAGCAGAAGGAGAAGAACTAAAGAGAAGAGGCAGAAGCAGAAGAAGCAGAAGCAGAAGTAGGAAGAGAAGCCGACGAAGAGAAGCAGAACGAGAAGCAGGAGAAGCAGAAGAAGCAGAAGCGGGAGAAGCAGAAGAAGAAGAAACAGAAGAAGGAGAAGGAGCAGAAGGCGAAGGAGAAGCAGGAGCAGAAGGAGAAGCAGAAAGAGAAGCAGGAAAAGCAGAAAAAGCAGAAGCAGGAGAAGCAGAAGCAGAAGAAACAGGAGAAGGACAAGAAGCAGAAGCAGAAGGAGAAGCAGAAACAGAAGGAGAAGCAGAAAGAGAAGGAGGGGAAGCAGAAGAAACAGAAGCAGGAGAAGCAGAAGCATAAGAATCCGAAGAATCAGAAGCAGAACCTGAAACAGAAGGAGAAGCAGGAGAAGCAGAAGAAGCAGAATCTGGAGAAGCAGAATGAGAAGCAGAAGGAGAAGCAGAAGCAGAAAGAGAATCAAAAGCAGAAGGAGAAGCAGAAGAAACAGAAGAAGCAGAAGCAGTTGCAGCAGAAGCAGAAGGAGAAGCAGAAAGAAAAGCAGGAGAACGAGAAGGAGAAGTAGAAACAGAAGCAGAAGCAGAAGGAGAAGCAGAAGAAGCAGAAGGAGAAGCAGAAGCAGAAGAAGCAGCAGAAGGAGAAGCAGAAGCAGAAGATGCAGAAGGAGAAGCAGGAGGAGCAGAAGAAGCAGAAGCAAAAGGAGAAAGAGAAGGAGAAGAAGGAGAAGCAGAAGTAGAATGAGAAGAAACAGAAGAAGAAGAAGAAGAAGCAAAATGA
>NW_012320900.1:0-1674 GCF_000151885.1 Dipodomys ordii
GTCCCGGTGTCCCACGCTTTGTCTCTGCTGTGTCCCCGCTGTGTCCCGCTGTGTACTGCTGTGTCCCCCGCTGAGTCCCGCTGTGTCCCAATGTGTCCCAATGTGTCCTTGCTCTGTCCCCCGCTGTGTCCCCTTGTGTCCTCCCTGTGCCCCCGCTGTGTCCCGCTGTGCCCCCCGCTGTGTCCCCCGCTATGTCCCGCTGTGTCCCCCGCTATGTCCCACTGTGTCCTTGCTGTGTCCCAGGACTTGTGCCGCTGTGTCCTCGCTGTGTCCCCCGCTGTGTCCCGCTGTGTCCTGCTGTGTCATGCTGTTTCCCCGTTGCGTCCCCGCTGTGTCCCTCTGTGTACCCTGCTGTGTCCAGCTTTGTCCCCGCTGTGTCTCGCTGTGTCCCACGCTCTGTCCCCCACTGTGTCCCGCTCTGTCCTCCTCTGTTTCCCGCTTTGTCCCCCGCTGTGTCCCACTGTGTCCCCGCAGGGTCACTGCTTTTTCCCGCTGTGTCCCGCTGTGTTCCGTGGTGTCCCACTTTGTCTCCCACTGTGTCCCCCGCTGAGTCCCGGCTGTTTCACCGCTGTGTCCCCCTGTGTCCTCGCTGTGTCCCCCGCTGTCTCCCACTCTGTCCCTCGCTGTGTCTCACGCTTTGTCAACGCTGTGTCCCACTGTGTCCCGCTGTATCCGGCTGTGCCCCCACTGTGTCCCGTTGTGTCCACAGCTGAGTACCACGCTGTGTAACGCTGTGTGCCCGCTGTATCGACGCAGTGTCCCGCTGTGTCCCGCTGTGTCCTCGCTGTGTTCCCCGCTGTGTCCCGCTGTGTCCCCCGCTTTGTCCTCGCTGTGTCCCCCACTGTGACCTGCTGTGTCCTCGCTGTGTCCCCCGCTGGGTCCCGGTGGGTCCTGCTGTGTCCTCGCTGTGTTCCCCATTGTGTCCCGCTATGTCCCCCGCTGTGTCCCCCGCTATGTCCCGATGTGTCTACTGCTGTGTCCATGCTATGTCTTGCTGTGTCGCGCTGTGTCCCCCGCTGTGTCCGCTGCTGTGTACTGCTGTTTTCCCCGCTGTGTCACCAGTGTGTCCCGCTGTGTCCTCGCTGTGCCCCACTCTGTCCCGTTGTGTCCACAGCTGGGTAACCCGCTGTGTCCCGCTGTGTCCCCGCTGTATCGACGCTGTGTCCTGCTGTGTCCTGCTGTGTCCTCACTGTGTCCCCCGCTGGGTCCCGGTGGGTCCTGCTGTGTCCTCTCTGTGTCCACCGCTGTGTCCCGTTGTGTCCCCAGCTGTGTCCCCCGCTATGTCCCGATGTGTCTACTGCTGTGTCCATGCTATGTCTTGCGGTGTCGCGCTGTGTCCCCCGCTGTGTCCACTGCTGTGTACTGCTGTTTTCCCCGCTGTGTCACCAATGTGTCCCGCTGTGTCCTCGCTGTGCCCCACTCTGTCCCGTTGTGTCCACAGCTGGGTACCACGCTGTGTAACCCTGTGTCCCCGCTGTATCGACTCTGTGTCCTGCTGGGTCCCGTTGTGTCCTCGCTGTGTTCCCCGCTGTGTCCCTCTGTGTCCCCGCTGTGTCCCGCTGTGTCCTCGCTGGGTCCCCCGCTGTGTCCCGCTGTGTCCCACGCTGTGTTTCGCTGTGTCCCGCTATGTCCAGCTCGGTCCCTGCTGTGTCCCGCTGTGTGCCCGCTGTGTCC
>NW_012320901.1:0-1674 GCF_000151885.1 Dipodomys ordii
AAGAGAAGAAGGAGAAGAAGCAGAAGCAGAAGGAGAAGCAGAAACAGAAGGAAAAGCAGAAAGAGAAGCACGAGAAGCAGAAGAAGCAGCAGCAGGAGAAGCAGAAGCAGAAGAAGCCGAAGAAGAAGAAGCAGAACCTGAAGCAGAAGGATAAGCAGGACAAGCAGAAGAAGCAGAATCTGGAGAAGCAGAAGGAGAAGCAGAATCAGAAAGAAAAGCATAAGCAGAAGGAGAAGCATAAGGAGAAGCAGAAGAAACAGAAGAATCAGAGACAGTAGCAGAAGAAGCAGAAGATGCAGAAGCAGGAGGAGAAGCAGAAGGAAAAGCAGAAGAACGAGAAGGAGAAGGAGAAACAGAAGGAGAAGCAGAAAGAGAAGCAGAAGAAGGAGCAGGAGAAGGAAAAGCAGCAGGAGAAGCAGAAAGAGCAGCAGAAGGAGAAGCAGGAGATGCAGCAACAGGAGAAGCAGAAGCAGAAGAAACAGGAGAAGGACAAGAAGCAGAAGCAGAAGTAGAAGCAGAAAGAGAAGGAGAAGCAGAAAGAGAAGGAGGGGAAGCAGAAGAAGCAGAAGCAGGAGAAGCAGAAGCATAAGAATCTGAAGAAGCAGAAGCAGAATCTGAAGCAGAAGGAGAAGCAGGAGAAGGAGAAGAAGCAGAATCTGGAGAAGCAGAAGGAGAAGCAGAAGCAGAAAGAGAATCAAAAGCAGAAGGAGAAGCAGAAGAAACAGAAGAAGTAGAAGCAGTAGCAGGTGTAGCAGAAGCAGAAGGAAAAGCAGAAAACAGGAAGGAGAAGGAGAAACAGAAGGAGAAGTAGAAGGAGAAGCAGAAAGAGAAGCAGGTAAAGCAGAAGAAGAAGAAGCAGAAGGAGAATCAGAAGGAGAAGCAGAAGGAGGAGAAGGAGAAACAGAAACAGAAGAAGATGCAGAAGGAGAAGCAAGAGAAGCAGAAGACGCAGAAGCAGAAGGAGAAGCAGAAGAAGCAGAATCTGGAGAAGCAGAAGGAGAAGCAGAAGCAGAAAGAGAAGCAAAAGCAGAAGGAGAAGCAGAAGAAACAGAAGAAGCAGAGGCAGTAGCAGAAGAAGCAGAAGATTCAGAAGCAGAAGGAGAAGCAGAAGGAAAAGCAGAAGAACTAGAAGGAGAAGGAGAAGGAGAAACAGGAGTAGAAGCAGAAAGAGAAGCAGAAGAAGGAGCAGTAGAAGGAAAAGCAGCAGGAGAAACAGAAAGAGCAGCAGAAGAGGAAGCAGGAAATGCAGAAACAGGAGAAGAACAAGCAGAAGAAACAGGAGAAGGAAAAGAAGCAGAAGCAGAAGGAGAAGCAGAAAGAGAAGGAGGGGAAGCAGAAGAAGCAGAAGCAGGAGAAGCAGAAGCATAAGAATCCGAAGAAGCAGAAGCAGATCCTGAAGCAGAAGGAGAAGCAGAAGAATCAGAATCTGGAGAAGCAGAATGAGAAGCAGAAGCAGAAAGAGAATCAAAAGCAGAAGGAGAAGCAGAAGAAACAGAAGAAGTAGAAGCAGTAGCAGTTGTAGCAGAAGCAGAAGGAAAAGCAGAAGAACAAGAAGGAGAAGGAGAAACAGAAGGAGAAGCAGAAGGAGAAGCAGAAAGAGAAGCAGGTAAAGCAGAAGAAGAAGAAGCAGAAGGAGAAGCAGAAGGAGAAGCAGAAGCAGAAGAAGATGCAGAA
>NW_012320902.1:0-1674 GCF_000151885.1 Dipodomys ordii
ACACAGCGGGGGACAGCGGGGACACACATGCCGACAGCGGGGACACAAGGGGTACACAGCGGGGGACAGCGGGGACATAGTGGGACAAAGCGGGACACAGCTGGACACAGCGGGGACAAAGCAGGGACACAGCGGGTCACAGCGGGGACACAGTGGGGGACACAGAGAGGACACAACGGGACACAGAGGGATACACAGAGAGGACACAGCGTGACACATGGGGACACAGGGGGACACAGCGGGTGACCCAGCGAGGACACAGCGGGACACAAATGGGGACACAGCAAGGACACAGCGGGACACAGCGGGAAAGAGCTGGACACAGCTGGGGACACACCCGGGGACACAGCGGGACACAGCAGGGGACACAGCGGGGACACACAGGGGACAGCAGGGACACAGCGTGAAACACAGCGGGGGACACAGCGGGACACAGCGGGGAAATAGTGGGGGACACAGCGGGGGACACAGCGGGATACAGAAGGACACAGCGAGGACACAGCGGGACACAGGATGACACAGCGGAGACACAGCGGGGGACACAGTGGGACACAGCTGCGGATACAGCGAGGACACAGCAGGGACACTGCGGGACACAGCGGGTCACAGCGGGGAAATAGTGAGGGACACAGCGGAGGACACAGCGGGATACAGAGGGACACAGCGAGACACAGCGGGGACACAGCAGGGGCACAGTGGGAAACAGCGGGACACAGCCGGGACAAAGCGGGACACACCGGGATACAGCGGGACACAGCGGGGGACACAGCCGGGGACACAGCGGGGGACACAGCGGGACACAAGTGGGACACAGCATTACACAGCGGGAACACAGCGGGACACAGCGGGGACACAGCAGGGGATACAGCAGGACACAGAGGGGAACAAAGGCGGCACACAGCGGGACACAGTGGGACACAGCGTGGTACACAGCGGGACACAGCGGGGGACACACTGGGACACAGCGGGGGTCACAGCGAGGACACAGCGGGACACAGGAGGACACAGCGTGGACACAGCGGGGACACAGTGGGGGACACAGTGGGACAGATCGGGGTATACAGCGAGGACACAGCGGGGACATAGGGGGACACTGCGGAACACAGTGGAACACAGCGGGGAAACAGAGGGACATAGCAGTTACACAACGAGGACACACCAGGGACACAGCGAGACACAGCGGGGACACAGCGGGTACACAGCGGAACCCAGCGGGGGACACAGCAGGGGACAGCGGGGACACACATGCCGACAGCGGGGACACAACGGGACACAGCGGGGGACAGCGGGGACATAGTGGGACAAAGTGGGACACAGCTGGACACAGCGGGGACAAAGCAGGGACACAGCGGGTCACAGCGGGGACACAGTGGGGGACACAGAGAGGACACAACGGGACACAGAGGGATACACAGAGAGGACACAGCGTGACACATGGGGACACAGGGGGACACAGCGGGTGACCCAGCGAGGACACAGCGGGACACAAATGGGGACACAGCAAGGACACAGCGGGACACAGCGGGAAAGAGCTGGACACAGCTGGGGACACACCCGGGGACACAGCGGGACACAGCAGGGGACACAGCGGGGACACACAGGGGACAGCAGGCACACAGCGGGACACAGCGGAACACAGCAGGACACAGCGGGACACAGCGGGAACACAGCGGG
>NW_012320903.1:0-1674 GCF_000151885.1 Dipodomys ordii
TCCCCTCTGTGTCCCGCTGTGTCCTTCTCTGTCCCCCGCTGTCCACAGTGTGTCCCCTGGCTGTGTCCCGCAGTGTCTCCGCTGTGTCCCACTGTGTCTACTGTGTCCCGTGGTGTCCTGCTTTTTTCCCTCTATGTCCCCTGCTGAGTCCCCTCTGTGTCCCCGCTGTGTCCAGCTGTGTCCTCGCTGTGTCCTCCGCTGTCTCCTGCTTTGTCCCACGCTGTGTCCTACTGTGTCCCAATGTGTCCCTGCAGTGTCCCCCGCTGTGTCCCGCTGTGTCCCGCTGTGTCCCCCGCTGTGTCCTGCTGGGTCCCGCTGTGTCCCCGCTGTGTCTCCGCTGTGTCCCGCTGTGTCCCCCGCTGTGTCCCCTCTGTGTCCCCTGTGTCCCCCGCTGTGTCCCGCTGTGTCCACTGCTGTGACCCCGTTGTGCCTTGCTGTGTCCCGCTGTGTCCCGCTGTGTTCCCCGCTTTGTCCCGCTGTGTCGACGCAGTGTTCCCTCTGTGTCCTGCTGTGTCACACTGTGTCCCATGGTGTCCCGCTTTTTCCCCGCTGTTTCCCCCGCTGAGTCCCCTTTGTGTCCCCATTGTGTCCCGCTGTGTCCCGCTGTGTCCTAGCTGTGTCCCCCGCTGTGTCCCGCTGTATCCCCGCTGTGTCCCAAGCTGTGTCCCGCTGTGTCCCGCTGTGTACCCCGCTGTGTCCCGCTATGTTCCCGCAGTGTCCCCGCTGTGTCCTGCTGTGTCCCACTGTGTCCTCGCTGTGTCCCCCGCTGTGTCCCGTTGTGTCCCCAGCTGTGTACCCCGCTGTGTACCGCTGTGTCCCCGCTGTTTCGATGCTGTGTCTTGCTGTGTCCCACTGTGTCTTCGCTGTGTCCCCCACTGTGTTCTGCTGTGTCACCCGCTGTGTCCCGCTGTGTCCCCCGCTGTGTCCCGCTGTGTCCCGAAGGGTCACCGCTGTTTCGCGCTGTGTCCCGCTGTGTTGCGTGGTGTCCCGCTTTGTACCCCGCTGTGTCCCCAGCTGAGTCCCCGCTATGTCCCCGCTGTGTCCCGCTGTGTCCTCGCTGTGTCCCCCGCTGTCTCCCGCTCTGTCCCCCACTGTGTCTCACGCTTTATCCCGTCTGTGTCCCACTCTGTCCCGCTGTGTCCCGCTGTGTCCACCACTGTGTCCCTTTGTGTACCCAGCTGTGTAACCCGCTGTGTAACGCTGTGAATCCCGCTGTATCGAGGCTGTGTCCCGCTGGGTCCCGCTGTGTCCTTGCTCTGTTATTCGTGGTGTCCCCCTCTGTCCCCCGCTGTGTCCCCCGCTGTGCCCCTTCTGTGTCCCCGCTGTCACGCTGTGTCCTGCTGTGTCCCATTGTGTCCCGCTGTAACCCTGCTGAGTCCCCCTGTGTCCCAGCTGTGTCCTGCTGTATCGTCGCTCTGTCCTCCGCTGTGTCCCGCTGTGTCCTCTGCTGTGTTCCGCTGTGTCAGTCTGTGTCCCGCTGTATCCTGCTGTGACCCCGCTGAGTCCCCGCTGTGTCCTCGCTGTGTCCCCCGCTGTGTCCCACTGTGTCCCGCTCTGTCCCTGCTGTGTCCTGCTGTGTCCCGCTGTGTCCCCGCTTTGTGCCCGCTGTGTCCCGCTGTGTACTTCGTTGTGTCAGGCTGTGTCCCCCGCTTTGTCCCGCTGTGTCCCCGCAGT
>NW_012320904.1:0-1674 GCF_000151885.1 Dipodomys ordii
TGTGTCTCCGCTGTTTCCCGCTGTGTCCTCGCTGTGTCCCGTGGTGTCTCACTTTGTCCCCGCTGTGTCCCCAGCTGTGTGCCCGCTGTGTCCCGCTGTGTACCCCGCAGTGTCCAGCTGTGTCACCGCTGTGTCCCGCTGTGGCCCATCTCTGTCTCAGCTGTACCCCGCTGTGTCCCCCGCTGTGTTCCGCTGTGTCCCGCTGTGTCCCCCCCTTTGTCCTGCTGTGTCTCCGCATTGTCCCCGCTGTGTCCCGCTGTGTCACACTGTGTCCCGTGGTGTCCCACTTTGTCCCCCGCTGTGTCCCCCGCTGAGTCCCCTCTGTTTCGACGCTGTGTCCCGCTGTTTCCCGCTGTGTCCGCGCTGTGTTCCTCGCTGTGTCCCGCTGTGTCCCCCGTTGTGTCCACCACTGTGTCCTCGCTGTGTCCCCCGCTGTGTCCCGCTGTGTCCTTGCTGTGTCCACCGCTGTGTCCAGCTGTGTCCCCCGCTGTGTCCCGTTGTGTCTGACTGTGTCCCGCTCTGTCCCCACTGTGTCCCGCTGTGTCCCGCTGTGTCCAGCTGTGTCCTTTTGTGTCACACTGTTTCCCTCTGTGTCCCTGCTGTGTCCCTCTGTGTACCCCGCTGTGTCCAGCTTTTTCCCCGCTGTGTCTCGCTGTGTCCCATGCTCTGTCCCACACTGTGTCCCGCAGTGTCCCCCGCTGTGTCCCGCTGTGTTCCCCGCTGTCTCCCACTTTGTCCCACGCTGTGTCCCGCTCTCTCCCGCTGTGTCCTCGCTCTGTCCCCCGCTGTGTCCCGCTGTGTCCCCGCTGTGTCCCAAGCTGTGTCCCGCTGTGTTCCGCTGTGTCCTCGCTGTGTCCCCTGCTTTGTCCCATTGTGTCCCCAGCTGTGTACCCCGCTGTGTCCCGCTGTGTGCCCGCTGTATCGACGCTATGTCCCGCTGGGTCCCGCTGTGTGCCCCACTGTGACCCTCTGTGTAGCCAACTGTGTACCCTGCTGTGTAACGCTGTGTCCTGGCTGTATCGGCGCTGTGTCCCGCTGGGTCCCGCTGTGTCCTGCTGTGTCCCGCTGTGTACCCCGCTGTGTCCCGCTATGTTCCCGCACTGTCCCCGCTGTGTCCCGCTGTGACCCACTGTGTCCCGTGGTGTCCCAGTTTGTCCCCGCTGTGTCTTGCTGTGTCCCACGCTCTGTCCCACACTGTGTCCCGCAGTGTCCCCCGCTGTGTCCCGCAGTGTTCCCCGCTGTGTCCTGCTGTGTCCCCCGCTGTGTCCCACTGTGTCCCCCGCTGAGTCCCCGCTGTGTCACCGCTGTGTCCCGCTGTTTCCTCGCTGAGTCCCCTGCTGTCTCCCTTTCTGTCTCCCACTGTGTCTCATGCTTTGTCCCCGCTGTGTCCCACTGTGTCCCACTGTTTCCCGCTGTGCCCCCACTGTGTCCCCGCTGTGTCCCTGCTGTGTCCCTGCTGTGTCGCCGCTGTGTCCCGCTGTGTCCTGCTGTGTCCTCGCTGTGTCCCACGCTGTGTTCCGCTGTGTCCCCCGCTGTGTCCCGCTGTGTCCCGCTGTGTCCCCGCTGTGTCCCGCTGTGTCCTCGCTATGTCCCCAGCTGTGTACCCACTGTGTCCCGCTGTGTCCCTGCTGTATCGACGCTGGGTCCCGCTGGGTCCCGCTGTGTCCTCCCTTT
>NW_012320905.1:0-1674 GCF_000151885.1 Dipodomys ordii
TCCCCCGCTGTGTCCCTATGTGTTCCACGATTTGTCCCCCTGTGTCCCCGCAGTTTCCCCGCTGTGTCGCGCTGTTTCCCACTGTGTTCTGTGGTGTCCCGCTTTGTCCCCCGCTGTGTCCCCCGGTGAGTCGCCGCTGTGTCCCCGCTTTGTCCCGCTGAGTCCCCCATGTGTCCCCCGCTGTGCCCCGCTGTGTCCGGCTGTGTCCCCCGCTGTGTCCCCCGCTGTGTCCCCCGCTGTGTCCCCGCAGTGTCAGCGCTGTGTCCCGCTGTGTCCTCGCTGTGTCCCCCGCTGTCTCCCGCTGTGTCCCCCGCTGTGTCCCGCTGTGTCCCCCGCTGTGCCCTGCAGTGTCCCGCTCTGTCCCGCTGTGTCCTCGCTGTGTCCCCGCTGTGTCCCCCGCTGTCTCCAGCTCTGTCCCCTGCTGTGTCTCACGCTTTGTCCCCGCTGTGTCCCACTGCGTCCCGCTGTGTCCCGCTGTGCCCCCACTGTGTCCCGTTGTGTCCACAGCTTTGTACCATGCTGTGTAACGCTGTGTCTCCGCTGTATCTACGCTGTGTCCCGCTGGGTGCCGCTGTGTCCTCGCTGTGTTCCCCGCTGTGTCCCGCTGTGTCCCCTGCTGCGTCCCCACTGTGTCACGCTGTGTTTCGCTGTGTCCGGCTGTGTCCTCGCTTTGTCTTCCTCAGTGTCCAGCTGTGTCTTCCCTGTGTCCCCCGCTGTGTCCCGCTGAGTCCCCTGCTGTGTCCCGCTGTGTCCCGCTGTGTCACGCTCTGTACCCTCTGTGTCCCTCTGTGTCCAGCTCTGTCCCTGTTGTGTGTCCGCTGTGCCACGCTGTGTACCCTTCTGTGTCCAGCTGTGTCCCCTCTGTGTCCCGCTGTGTCCCTTCTCTTTCCCCCGCTGTCCACCGCTGTGTCCCCCGGCTGTGTCCCGCAGTGTCCCCGCTGTATCCCGCTGTGTCCTACTGTTTTCTGTGGTGTCCCGCTTTTTCCCCTCTATGTCCCCTGCTGAGTCCCCTCTGTGTCCCCGCTGTGTCCAGCTGTGTCCTCGCTGTGTCCTCCGCTTTCTCCTGCTTTGTCCCACGCTGTGTCCTACTGTGTCCCGCTGTGTCCCGCTGTGTCCCCCGCTGTGTCCTGCTGGGTCCTGCTGTGTCCCTCCTGTGTCCCTGCTGTGTCCTGCTGTGTCCCCCGCTGTGTCCGGTTGTGTCCCACTGTGTCCCCCGCTGTGTCCCGCTGTGTCCCCGCAGGTTCACCGCTGTTTCACGCTGTGTCCTGCTGTGTTCCGTGGTGTCCCGCTTTGTCCCCCGCTGTGTCCCCTCTGTGTCCCCTGTGTCCCCCGCTGTGTCCCACTGTGTCCCCCGCTGTGTCCCGCTGTGTCCACTGCTGTGACCCCGTTGTGCCTTGCTGTGTCCCACTTTGTCTCGCTGTGTCCCCTGCTTTGTCCCGCTGTGTCGACGCAGTGTTCCCTCTGTGTCCTGCTGTGTCACACTGTGTCCCATGGTGTCCCGCTTTTTCCCCCGCTGTTTCCCCCGCTGAGTCCCCTTTGTGTCCCCATTGTGTCCCGCTGTGTCCCGCTGTGTCCTAGCTGTGTCCCCCGCTGTGTCCCGCTGTATCCCCTCTGTGTCCCAAGCTGTGTCCCGCTGTGTCCCGCTGTGTACCCCGCTGTGTCCCGCTATGTCCC
>NW_012320906.1:0-1674 GCF_000151885.1 Dipodomys ordii
TCTGCTCTCTCATTGCTTCTGCTCTGCTTCTTTTGCTTATGTTTTTCTCTGCTTCAGCTTCTCCTGCTTCTGCTTCTTCTCCTTCTACTGCTTCTCCTTATACTTCTCCTTATGCTTCTCCTTATGCTTCTCCCTTATGCTTCTCCTCTCTCTCTCATCTCATCTCATCGTCATCGTCGTCGTCATCATCGTCGTCATCATCATCTTCTTCTTCGTCTTCTTCTCTTTCTTCTGCTTCTGCTTTTCCTGCCTCTTCTGCTTCTACTGCTTCTCTTTCTGCTTCTTGTCCTTCTCCTGTTTCTTCTCCTTCTGCTTCTCCTGCTTCTGCTTCTTCTGCTTTTCCTGCTTCTCTTTCTACTTCTCCTTCTGCTTCTCCTGCTTCTGCTCCTTCTCCTTCTTCTGTTTCTTCTTCTTCTGCTTCTCCCGCTTCTGCTTCTTCTGCTTCTCCTGCTTCTCGTTCAGCTTCTCTTCGTCGGCTTCTCTTTCTATTTCTGCTTCAGCTTCTTCTGATTCTGATTCTTCTCCTTCTTCTTCTCCTTCTGCTTCTGCGTCTTCTGCATTTCCTGCTTCTCCTTCTGCATCTCCTTCTGCTTGTGCTTTTCCTTCTGCTTCTTCTTCTGCTCCGGCTTCTCCTTCTCCTTCTTCTGCTTCTCCGTCTGCTTCTGTTTCGTCTGCTTTTCCTGCTTCTCCTTCTGCTTCTCCTTCTATTTCTCCTTCTCGTTCTTCTGCTATTCCTTCTGCTTCTCTTTCTGCTTCTGCATCTTCAGCTTCTTCTGCTACTGATTCTGCTTCTTCTGATTCTTCTGCTTCTCTTCCTGCTTCTGCTTCTCCTTCTGGTTCTCCTTCTTCTTCTCCAGATTCTGCTTCTTCTGCTTCTCCTGCTTCTCCTTCTGCTTTAGGTTCTGCTTTTGCTTCTTCGGCTTCTTCTGCTTCTTTTTCTGCTTCTCCTTCTGTTTCTGCTTCTCTTTCTGCTTCTGCTTCTTCTCCTTCTTCTATTTCTTCTGATTCTGCTTCTCCTGCTTCTGCTTCTCCTGCTTCTCCTTCTGTTTCTCTTTATGCTTCTCCTTCTTCTGCTTCTACTACTGCTTCTGCTTCTCCTTCTGCTTCTGCATCTTCTGCTTCTTCTGCTACTGCCTCTGCTTCTTCTGTTTCTTCTGCTTCTCCTTCTGCTTTTGCTTCTCTTTCTGCTTCTGCTTCTCCTTCTGCTTCTCCAGATTCTGCTTCTTCTGCTTCTCCTGTATCTCCTTATGCTTCAGGTTCTGCTTCTGCTTCTTCGACTTCTTCTGCTTCTGCTTCTCCTGCTGCTGCTTCTTCTGCTGCTCCTGCTTCTATTTCTGCTTTTCCTTCTGTTTCTGCTTCTCCTTCTGCTTCTGCTTCTTCTCCTTCTTATGTTTCTTCTGCTTCTGCTTCTCCTGCTTCTGCTTCTCCTGCTTCTCGTTGTGCTTCTCTTTCTGCTTCTCTTTCTGCTTCTCCTTCTCCTTCTTCAGCTTCTCCTTCTGCTTCTCCTTCTCCTTCTGCTTCAATTTCTCCTTCTGCATCTCATTCTGCTTCTGCGTCTTCTGTTTCTTCTGCTTCTCTTGCTTCTGCTTCTCCTGCTTCTCCTACTTCTCGTGCTGCTTCTCCTTCAGCGTCTCAATCTGCTTCTGCTTATCCTTTTGCTTCTCCTACTCCTAA
>NW_012320907.1:0-1673 GCF_000151885.1 Dipodomys ordii
TCTTCTTCTTCTTCTTCTTCTTCTTCTTCTTCTTCTTCTTCTTCTTCTTCTTCTTCTTGTTCTTCTTCTTCTCTTTCTTCTGCTTCTTCTTTTCCTGCTTCTTCTGCTTCTACTGCTTCTCTTTCTGCTTCTCATTCTGCTTCTTCTTCTCCTTCTGCTTCTCCTATTGGTTCTGCGGCTCTTCCTTCTCCTTCTCCTACTTCTACTTCTCTTTCTGCTTCTGCTTCTTCTGCTTCTCCTGCTTCTCCTTATGCATCTTCTTCTGCTTCTGCTTCTCCTTCTGCTGCTTCTTCTGCTTCTGTTTCTCCTTCTGCTTCTCCTTCTTCTGCTTCTCCTGATTCTCCTTCTGCTTCTCCTTCTGTTTCTCCTTCTCCTTCTCGTTCTTCTGCTTTTCCTTCTGCTTCTCCTTCTGCTTCTGCTGCAACTGCTACTGCTTCTGCTTCTTCTGTTTCTTCTGCTTCTCCTTCTGCTTTTGATTCTCTTTCTGCTTCTGCTTCTACTTCAGCTTCTCATTCTGCTTCTCCAGATTCTGCTTCTTCTCCTTCTCCTGCTTCTCCTTCTGCTTCAGGTTCTGCTTCTGCTTCTTCGGATTCTTATGCTTCTGCTTCTCCTGCTTCTGCTTCTTCTGCTTCCCCTCTTTCTCTTTCTGCTTCTCCTTCTGTTTCTGCTTCTCCTTCTGCTTCTGCTTCTTGTCCTTCTCCTGTTTTCTGCTTCTGCTTCTCCTGCTTCTGCTTCTTCTGCTTTTCCTGCTTCTCTTTCTGCTTCTCCTTCTGCTCCTTCTCCTTCTTCTGTTTCTTCTTCTTCTGCTTCTCCCGCTTATGCTTCTTCTGCTTCTCCTGCTTCTCGTTCTGCTTCTCTTCGTCGGCTTCTCTTTCTATTTCTGCTTCTGCTTCTTCTGATTCTGCTTCTTCTCCTTCTTCTTCTCCTTCTGCTTCTGTTTCTTCTGCTTCTCCTGCTTCTCCTTCTGCTTCTGCTTTTCCTTCTGCTTCTTCTTCTGCTTCTCCTTCTCCTTCTTCTTCTTCTGCTTCTCCGTCTGCTTCTGCTTCTTCTTCTTTTCCTGCTTGTTCTTCTGCTTGTCCTTCTGCTTCTCCTTCTGTTTCTCCTTCTTGTTCTTCTGCTATTCCTTCTGCTTCTCTTTCTGTTCTGCATCTTCAGCTTCTTCTGCTACTGCTTCTGCTTCTTTTGTTTCTTCTGCTTCTCCTTCTGCTTTTGCTTCTCTTTCTGCTTCTGCTTCTCCTTCTGGTTCTCCTTCTTCTTCTCCAGATTTTTCTTCTTCTGCTCCTCCTACTCCTAATCCTTCTCTTTCTCCTTCTTCTTCTTCTGCTTCTCGTCCTGCTTCTGCTTCTTCTGCTTGTTCTGTTTCTTCTGCTTCTGCTTTTCCAGCTTCTGCTTCTTCTGCTTTTCCTGCTTCTCTTTCTGCTTCTCCTTCTGCTCCTTCTCCTTCTTCTGTTTCTTCTTCTTCTGCTTCTCCCGCTAATGCTTCTTCTGCTTCTCCTACTTTTCGTTCTGCTTCTCTTCTTCGGCTTCTCTTTCTCTTTCTGCTTCTGCTTCTTCTGATTCTGCTTCTTCTCCTTCTTCTTCTCCTTCTGCTTCTGCTTCTTCTGCTTCTCCTGCTTCTCCTTATGCATCTTCTTCTGTTTCTGCTTCTCCTTCTGCTGCTTCTTCTGCTTCTG
>NW_012320908.1:0-1673 GCF_000151885.1 Dipodomys ordii
GATTCTGCTCTTATGCTTATCTTTTCTCTGCTCTCCTGCTTCTGCTCTCTGCTTCTACTGCTTCTCTTATGCTCTCCTCTTCTCCTTCTCCTCTCTCTCTTCTTCTCCTCTCTCTCTCTCTCTCTCTCTCTCTTCTCTCTCTCTCTTCTTCTTCTTCTTCTTCTTCTTCTTCTTCTTCTTCTTCTTCTTCTTCTTCTTCTTCTTCTTCTTCTCCTCTTTCTTCTGCTTCTGTTATTCCTGCATATTCTGTTTCTTCTGCTTCTCATTCTGCTTCTCATTCTGATTCTGCTTCTCCTTCTGCTTCTCCTTCTGCTTCTCTTATTGCTTCTGCTGCTCTTCTTTCTCCTTCTACTACTTCTACTTCTCTTTTAGCTTCTGCTTCTTCTGCTTCTCCTGCTTCTCCTTCTGCATCTTCTTCTGCTTCTGCTTCTCCTTCTGCTTCTCCTTCTGCTTCTTCTGCTTCACCTTATGATTCTCCTTCTGCTTCTGCTTCTGTTTCTCCTTCTCTTTCTCGTGCTTCTGCTTTTCCTTCTGCTTCTCCTTCTGCTTCTGCTGCAACTGCTACTGCTTCGGCTTCTTCTGTTTCTTCTGCTTCTCTTTCTGCTTTTGATTCTCTTTCTGCTTCTGCTTCTCCTTCAGCTTGTCATTCTGCTTCTCCAGATTCTGCTTCTTCTGCTTCTCCTGCTTCTCCTTCTGCTTCAGGTTCTGCTTCTGATTCTTCGGATTCTTATGCTTCTGCTTCTCCTGCTTCTGCTTCTTCTGCTTCCCCTCCTTCTCTTTCTGCTTCTCCTTCTGTTTCTTCTTCTCCTTCTGCTTCTGCTTCTTGTCCTTCTCCTGTTTCTTCTGCTTCTGCTTCTCCTGCTTCTGCTTTTTCTGCTTCTCTTTCTGCTTCTCCTTCTGCTCCTGCTTCTCCTTCGCCTTCTGCTCCTTCTCCTTCTTCTTTTTCTTCTTCTTCTGCTTCTCCCGCTTCTGCTTCTTCTGCTTCTCCTGCTTCTCGTTCTGCTTCTCTTCGTCGGCTTCTCTTCCTACTTCTGCTTCTGCTTCTTCTGCTTCTGCCTCTTCTCTTTAGTTCTTCTCCTTCTGCTTCTGCTTCTTCTCCTTCTCCTGCTTCTCCTTCTGCATCTCCTTCTGCTTGTGCTTTTCCTTCTGCTTCTTCTTCTGCTTCTGAAACTCCTTCTCCTTCTTCTGCTTCTCCGTCTGCTTCTGCTTCTTCTGCTTTTCCTGATTCTCTTTCTGCTTCTCCTTCTGCTTCTCCTTCTGTTTCTCCTTCTCGTTCTTCTGCTATTTCTTGTGCTTCTTTTTCTGCTTCTACATCTTCAGCTTCTTCTGCTACTGCTTGTGTTTCTTCTGTTTCTTCTGCTTCTCCTTCTGATTTTGCTTCTCTTTCTGCTTCTGCTTCTCCTTCTGCTTCTGCAGATTCTGCTTCTTCTGCTTCTTCTTCTGCTTCAGGTTCTGCTTCTGCTTCTTCGGATTCTTATGCTTCTGCTTCTCCTGCTTCTGCTTCTTCTGCTTCCCCTCCTTCTCTTTCTGCTTCTCCTTCTGTTTCTGCTTCTCCTTCTGCTTATGCTTCTTCTCCTTCTTCTGTTTCTTCTGCATCTGCTTCTCCTGCTTCTGCTTCCCCTGCAAAAACGTTCTGCTTCACTATCTGCTTTTCTTTCTGCTTCTCCTTCTCC
>NW_012320909.1:0-1673 GCF_000151885.1 Dipodomys ordii
CGAGATATCAGGTCTTTAACCTTAATGTCAATCACGAGAGTAACGACATCTTGCTTGTCAAGAGACTCAGACTTGTTTAGCGTGGAGTGAAGCGAGTTTATGTGCAAGGTCACCAGCGCTTCTATTGATTCTCGGTCATCCGTAGTGACCGCTTCCGATTTGTCTATCTCCGTGCCATCTTCATCGCTGTCGGTGCAGTCGGTGCAGTCGGTGAAATAGGGAGCATTCATATGTCCGTCTTAAAGGTCAATCGAACTGGCCTCTCCATCCAGCTCTTATTCCAGATCAGCAATAAGCATCGTAAGTTCCTGAATAGAGCCGCAGGTGATGGCCTTGCGGTTAAGCAGAGTGACAAGATCATTCAGGCGAGGGATAAGATTTTCTTTCTCTGTCATGGGTAATATTCCAGAAAGGTGGCCCGACAGGGCCACCGGGGGAAGTTATGCCTGTTATTGGAGACGAATGTGTCAGGGTCTGGCAGCAGCATCAGCGGAGGTGACTGAATCATGGTGAATTCGCGCGCCGGATCCCTCGAGTGCTCCCAATTTTATCTAGACATGCGAAGTTAAATTACCTTTGAATGAGCGTCAGCATCAAGAATCCTCCCCCGCCCCCCCCCGCCTTCGGGCTTCCCTGGAGTCCTGCTCCTAATTATCTCTTTAATATCTCTTTATCTTCCAGCCCCTGCTTCTTGACCGGATGGTGATATCTGAAGCACTCAGCGGCAACCAGACAGCCAGAGGGGAACGCGAGCCATCCATGCAGGTGGCATAACCCTCCATCCTCACCCCTCCCCCCGCAGGCGATTACTCGACCACGACCACGACCTCCGACCCCCCCCCGCACCAAAATCCACAACCCTACCCTCGGAACAAAATAAAACAAATTTGCTTGAATCTCACGCTGCCTTTTGTTTGTAATTGACGCAATAGGCGAAGGGGAGGGATCTCATTTCTGGTGCCTAACGGGAGGGGGAGGGGGGAGGGGGCGGGGAAATTGGAGAGGAGAGAAGAGGGGGCAGAGGGCATCTCAGTGTATCTGTATGTGTGCGTGCGTGCATCTTTGAGGAAACTCAAAGATCGGACGCGACAGAGCATGTATGTAGTCCAGCCGGACCAATTCACCACGTCTCTGTCTCTTGTCTCTCTGTTTCTGTTTCTCTATTTCTCTCTCTGTGTCTCTCTTTGTCTCTGTCTGTCTGTCTGTCTGTCTGTCTGTCTGTCTGTCTGTCTCTCTCTCTCTCTCGTTTGAATTCTCTCTCCCGCCCGCCCGCCCGCCCGCACTCCCTCCCTCCTTTTCCTCTCGACTTGCCAGTCAATCCTGGGGCTTGAGCTACTGTACTGGCGCTCCAACACACAACGGTCCCACTCCGAGCCTGCCTGCCTGCCTGCCTGCCTATGCATGGGCCCCATACTCCAACGAGGCACATCATCATCCCCACCCCACCCCTTCTCTGAAAAGAAGGCAGTCTCTCTCGGGCCCAGCCAGCCTGGGCCGGTTTTCTCAGTCAGTCAGTGCGTGGTTTGTTCTTTTTTTTCCCCCATGCATTTCATGAGAGAAAACTGCAATTCACAAAACCACCACTAGATGGCGCGCGTTCGCCGTCGACAAGGTGGATGGGGCGGCGGGAGGGGCAAAACACGGGTCGGGTCAGTCACTCACTCAGTCAGTCA